>NC_134503.1:30903662-30986162 GCF_040206685.1 Ascaphus truei | reverse complement strand
TATGCCTCACGCATACTGCATTTTTGTAATCTATCACCACCTCTTGTGCTAGCAGGGATTGTCTCAATAGCCTGACACTTGAGACCGCTAGGATTTGTGTTGTGATGTGTGAGGAAGTGGTGGGATACGCTATGGGTGATCAATCCTCTTTTAATGTTATATATGTGTTCATACACTCTCCTTTGATACGTTCTTCCTGTCCTTCCCACATACTGCAGGCCACAAGGACACTGGAGTAGATATATGACATAACACATATGACAGTCAATATGTGACTTGATAGGATATTCCTTTTTAGTGACGTTTGATTTAAAACTTTTTACATTATTACTGTACATACATGCCGTACACTTGGAACACTTAAAAAAACCTTTGTCTATCATAGCTCTATTCTCTTTTTGTTGGATTAGTGGACAGCTTGGGGCGATTCTAGTTTTTAAATTTGATGCCCTAGTGAAAATAATTTGTGGTTTTGGAGGTAAAATTCTTGCTAGAACAGTGTCCCTCATTAGAATCGGCCAATGTTTATTAATTATTTTTTTAATCTTAGGTGCCATGCCATTATATTGCGTAATAAACGGTACCTTCTCTGAAAAACTATTTTTCAAATCTTTTTTCTTATATACAAGAAGATCTTCTCTTCTCAAATTAGTAACCTGATTTATAGCCTCATCCAAAAGATGCTCAGGGTAATTCCTATTAAGAAATTTACACTTCAGGTCCTCAGCCTGAGACTCAAAATCCCTGATATCAGAGCAATTGCGTCTCAGGCTGAGGAACTGACCCCTAGGTATATTCCTGATCCATGATGGATCGTGCGAACTGTCAGCTCTAAGGTAAGTATTTGCCTGTACTGGCTTGAAAAATGTTCTAGTATGAAGAGTGTGATTAGTGACATAAATGTGTAAGTCTAAAAAATCAATGTGCTCTGTGCTGTGATTAAAAGTGAACTGAAGATTTTTGTCATTATTGTTTAAATAAGTGAAGAAGTGTTGTAATTTTGTGTCACCGCCGGACCAGATGAAAAGTACGTCATCTATGTAACGTTTCCAGAGCACCAGGTCTGCCCCATATGGACAGTTGTTCCAAATGGACCCTTCTTCCCAACTGTCCATAAAGAGGTTTGCATAACTTGGGGCAAACCTGGTGCCCATTGCGGTTCCACAAACCTGATTATAAAACTGTGAGTTAAAAGTGAAATAATTATGTGTTAAAATAAACAGAATACTATCAACCAAAAAAATTTTCTTAGCAGATGTCAATAAGTCAGTAGAATCCAGTTTTTGAGACACGGCCCTGCAGCCCATTTGATGATCTATAATAGTATACAGTGACTTAACGTCTGCTGTCACTAACATATAATTTGGCTGCCACTCTAGATCTTGAAGAATTTGAAGAACATGGGTCATGTCTCTCAAATAGGATTTACTCTGAACCACGTGAGGCTGTAAATAATAATCAATGTATTGTGATAAATTAGAAGTTAAAGATGATATACCAGAAATAATAGGTCTACCCGGTGGTGCTGTGAGGTGTTGTGTTGGTCATTAAACCTGCGGACAAGGGGGGAGGTATAGTGGTTATGGATAGATCTTATTATTTAGCTGAGTCCAAAAGATTGTTGGACGACAGGGCCACCTACCTCCCCCTCTGTAACGATCCCCTTGACCAATACAAAAAAGACCTAGAAGCTCTGCTTAGCACTGGCTTGGAAAATAAAGCTATTACTGAGGAGGAGTTAGCCTACTTATCTATACCACATCCACGCACACCTTTATTTTATTTTATACCCAAAATACACAAACACCTCACAGCACCACCGGGTAGACCTATTATTTCTGGTATATCATCTTTAACTTCTAATTTATCACAATACATTGATTATTATTTACAGCCTCACGTGGTTCAGAGTAAATCCTATTTCAGAGACACGACCCATGTTCTTCAAATTCTTCAAGATCTAGAGTGGCAGCCAAATTATATGTTAGTGACAGCAGACGTTAAGTCACTGTATACTATTATAGATCATCAAATGGGCTGCAGGGCCGTGTCTCAAAAACTGGATTCTACTGACTTATTGACATCTGCTAAGAAAAATTTTTTGGTTAATAGTATTCTGTTTATTTTAACACATAATTATTTCACTTTTAACTCACAGTTTTATAATCAGGTTTGTGGAACCGCAATGGGCACCAGGTTTGCCCCAAGTTATGCAAACCTCTTTATGGACAGTTGGGAAGAAGGGTCCATTTGGAACAACTGTCCATATGGGGCAGACCTGGTGCTCTGGAAACGTTACATAGATGACGTACTTTTCATCTGGTCCGGCGGTGACACAAAATTACAACACTTCTTCACTTATTTAAACAATAATGACAAAAATCTTCAGTTCACTTTTAATCACAGCACAGAGCACATTGATTTTTTAGACTTACACATTTATGTCACTAATCACACTCTTCATACTAGAACATTTTTCAAGCCAGTACAGGCAAATACTTACCTTAGAGCTGACAGTTCGCACGATCCATCATGGATCAGGAATATACCTAGGGGTCAGTTCCTCCGCCTGAGACGCAATTGCTCTGATATCAGGGATTTTGAGTCTCAGGCTGAGGACCTGAAGTGTAAATTTCTTAATAGGAATTACCCTGAGCATCTTTTGGATGAGGCTATAAATCAGGTTACTAATTTGGGAAGAGAAGATCTTCTTATATATAAGAAAAAAGATTTGAAAAATAGTTTTTCAGAGAAGGTACCGTTTATTACGCAATATAATGGCATGGCACCTAAGATTAAAAAAATAATTAATAAACATTGGCCGATTCTAATGAGGGACACTGTTCTAGCAAGAATTTTACCTCCAAAACCACAAATTATTTTCACTAGGGCATCAAATTTAAAAACTAGAATCGCCCCAAGCTGTCCACTAATCCAACAAAAAGAGAATAGAGCTATGATAGACAAAGGTTTTTTTTAAGTGTTCCAAGTGTACGGCATGTATGTACAGTAATAATGTAAAAAGTTTTAAATCAAACGTCACTAAAAAGGAATATCCTATCAAGTCACATATTGACTGTCATATGTGTTATGTCATATATCTACTCCAGTGTCCTTGTGGCCTGCAGTATGTGGGAAGGACAGGAAGAACGTATCAAAGGAGAGTGTATGAACACATATACAACATTAAAAGAGGATTGATCACCCATAGCGTATCCCACCACTTCCTCACACATCACAACACAAATCCTAGCGGTCTCAAGTGTCAGGCCATTGAGACAATCCCTGCTAGCACAAGAGGTGGTGATAGATTACAAAAATGCAGTATGCGTGAGGCATACTGGATATATGAGTTAAAAACTTTATCCCCTAGGGGGTTAAATATTGACTTTGAGCTAGGAGTGTTCCTATAAACATCAGGTGAAAGTTTTTTATTCAGCACTTTATCTTTTTATGTTCCCACTATGGTTTTTTAAAAAATATTTTTTACTGTGTACTGACAAATATCATTGGTATAATATACATTGCCAAATAGTCACTATTTTTATTCATTGTTTTTATGTTATGTTAAATGTTGTGTCAGGTTATTTTCATGTATGCAAAGCTGAATCAAATGGCAGTGATTTATTATGCTAAACGGACTACACCCATGATTGCACTGATTGACAGACCAATCGGAGCAAAGTTTGAGGGTATATAAACCAGCATCACTGCCATCACTTCATATCCCCTGAGGAAGTGTGTTTAGACGCACGAAACGCGTAGGGCATTTTTTATCTATATATAGGACATTTGGTGGCTTATATTTACAAGCAGTACAAGCGCTGAGAGCATTCTTCCAACGACTGGGGCAAGGAGGTGCAGATCGCCGTTTCCTGTATCTTCCACTGGAGATTGCCAGGTTCTGACGTCACATCCGGCAACGTCATTTCCGGTCCGCCACGAGGACGGCGTCACTTCCGGTTTTTGCCAGTAGAGAGACGCAGAAGGAATACAAGGCGTCTGAGGCAAGCAGCGGATCCCCCACACGCGGTCACCAGCCCCCATTGGTACTATGCGAATTACCAGCAGCCGTCCTGTGAGTGTTATCTAGGTTTTAACCCACCGGAGCGGTCTGTTAGCCATTTGTCCTTTTTATCATCTAGTTTAATAAATAACTTTTATCATTAGCTTTGCTTAAGTGTTGTTTGTCTAGTTGTGTCTGTTTGTTTTGTCTGTTTATGTCAGCCAGTTGCAATTATGTCTGTATAAATTGTTTAACAGTGTTGCACTAAATATTTCTTTTTTCATTGCATGTTCTACTTCCACTGAATCAAGTCATATCTGAATACCCCAAGATACAGAGACTGTTGATTTCCTTGGAACTGGAACTATTTCTACTGGATATCCAGGATTCCATTATTTTTGGACTCATTAGGCGCCGGTATCTCTTTTGTTTACTGACACACGCACACACACACACACTGACGCCTGATACACGCACACACATACTGACGCCTGACACACGCAAACACACACATTGACGCCTGACACACACTGACGCCTGACGCACACGCATACACACACACACACACACACACACACACACTGACGCCTGACACGCACACACACACACTGACGCCTGACACACGCACACACACTGACGCCTGACACACGCACACACACACGCACTGACGCCTGACACACGCACACACACACTGATGCCAGGCACGCGCACACACACACTGACGCCTGACACACGCACACACACACACACACTGAAGCCTGGCACACGCACACGCACACACACTGACGCCTGGCACACACACACACACACTGATGCCTGACACACACACACACTGACGCCTGACACACGCACACGCACACGCACACACTGACGCCTGACACACGCACACTGACGCCTGACACGCACACACACACACACACACACGACGCCTGACACACGCACACTGACGCCTGACACACGCACACACACACAATGACGCCTGTCACACGCACACACACACACACTGACGCCTGGCACACGCACACACACACTGACGCCTGACACACGCACACTCACACACACACACACTGACGCCTGACACGCACACACACACACTGACGCCTGACACACGCACATACACACTGACGCCTGACACACACGCACACACACACACTGACGCCTGGCACACGCACACACACTCACTGACGCATGACACACGCACACGCACACACACACTGACGCATGACACACGCACACACACATACACACACTGATGCCTGGCACACGCACACACGCACACACACACTGACGCCTGACACATGCACAAGTACACACACACTGATGCCTGACACACACACACACACACACACACACACACACACACACACACACACACACACACACACACTGAAGCCTGACACATGCACACACACTGGCGCCTGACGCACACACACACTGATGCTTGACACACGCACACACACTGACACCTGACACGCGCACACACACACACACTGATGCCTGACACACGCACACTGACGCCTGACACACGCACACACGCTGACGCCTGTCACACGCACACACACACACTGACGCCTGGCACACGCACACACACCGACGCCTGACACACACACACACACACTGACGCCTGGCACACGCGCGCACACACACTGACGCCTGACACACACACACTGACACCTGACACACACACTGACGCCTGACACACACTGACGCCTGACACAAACACACACACTGACGCCTGACACACACTGACGCCTGACACACACTGACGCCTGACACACACTGACGCCTGACACGCGCACACACACACACACACACACACACACACACACACACACACACACACACACACACACACACACACACACACTGTCATCTTCCCGAAACCATACCCCCCGGCCCGTGGAAAAATTGTCTGCCACGAAACCGGTCCCTGGTGCCGAAAAGTTTGGGGACCGCTGCACTAGCACGCCACCGCCACTCTGGGGGGGGGGAGCAGGAGAGAGGGGAGGCAAGCCCACACATACTGACTGAAACACACTGACTGACTGACTGACTCACACACACACACTGACTGACTCTCACACACACTTCCCCCCTCAGTCAGCTCAGCTGCCAAACACACAGGGGGAATCCCAGCTGGCAACAGAGGGGGGGGCGTATTGCTGTGAACTGGGGAGAAAGAGAGGGGGGGAGAGAGTGGAAGGGGGAGCAAGAACATTAAATCCCGGGCAAAGCCGGGTATATCAGCTAGTTATCTAATAAAAGCTCATTTTTAGTCTATTTCATCACCAACTAATTGTGTACGATTTACTAGTGTATAAAGTATACTATTCTATTATAAGTAAACTATGACAATGTGTATGTATAAACACAATAAGATAACTAATGCTTATGAACCATACATAAACCTGCTTTTTTTTTTTTTAGGAACGGGTAGAAAAATTGGCAGTGCACTGCCAGAAGGAACAGAAGGAGGCTCACGGTATGCAGAAGCAAAAATTATTTATTACAGAAAAAAGATGGACCAAATGTCCCCCCTAAGCCGCAGCACATTTCCACCAACGCGTTTCGGGCAGTATGCCCTTTCTCAAGGTGTTGGTGGACTTGTGCTGCAGCTTCGGGGGGACATTTGGTCCATCTTTTTTCTGTAATAAATAATTTTTGCTTCTGCATACCGTGAGCCTCCTTCTGTTCCTTCTGGCAGTGCACTGCCAATTTTTCTACCTGTTCCTGCTGCTTACCTGAGAGATTGCACGCCTATCAATCATCTACTGTTGGATACTCCAGGAGAAGTAAAAGTGAGTGTACTTTATGGGTCGCTGTACCCTGTTTTTCTCCTTTTACTATAATGGGACTTTGGTCTGTACTAATTATGAATGGTGCCGTTGGCATTAGGTTCTAGTCCCCTAACCCTATTAGGGCTAAGTTATGGTATACTCAATACATGAAAGGAGTTTATTCCAGCTGCAGTTTATTACATTACAAGGACTTGTTTTTCTGATGCTCTGGCGTTCTATATACTCCTTTTTTTTTTTTAGGAACTAAATTACAGGACATGTATCCATAATGTCAAATAAAATGGATAACGTCTATATCCTCATTAAATCCTTCAGGTATCATACTATATGCAATCCGAAACCCCCAAAGTTTCTTGAGTAACTAAAGCATTCTGGACATTACCTCCCTTTTATTGAGAACTACTGTAGCTTAAAGTACCGGCGTTGCTTGGGAAATCTAAGAAGCCAGCCTCATTCCTCCCCTCCTCTCACTTACCTCCCCATCTCTCACTCACCTCCCCATCTCTCACTCACCTTCCCTCCTCTCACCCACCTCCCCTTCTCTCCCTTGCTTAGAGAAATTGTAATAACTCATAGGATTACAAATATAAAGTATCCAATTTCCAAACACAGACAAAATCCTGCTCCTCGATCTCAGGAACCATCGTGCAAAATGTGGTTACGATATCTTAAGAGGTGTTCAGATTCATAGCGAACAAACAAACGGCTTTCCAACATATATAGTACAGGTGGATTCTTTTGTCTGTACCTTTTCTTTTGAAACCACTTGAGTCACATTTGTGTCTTTCTTGAAAATGCCACGAAGCCCCGTTTTATGTTTCCGATATGTTCTTGTTTGCTCTATTTCAAATGTCTTTTGGTTTGTCCCACATATTGAAGCGGGCAGCTACATTCTAGAACAGGGGCAGCCAACTACAATCCTCAAGGGCCACCAACAAGTCAGGTTTTAAGGATATCCCGTCGGCACAGGTTACTCAATCAACGTCTTTAGCATGACAGTCACTACATCATGGGGCTTCAGGTGTCAACGATTGAGCCACCTGGGCTGAAGCAGGGATAGTCTTAAAACTTGACCTGTTGGTGGTCCTTGAGAACTGGAGTTGGCCACCCTGGTTTCAGAAGATTTATCACACGTACAGAATTACAGTTGATAACATGTTAAACCCTTTGGGGGCCCAAGAACGTTGGTTCTGCCACCCCAGGGGCCCCATGATGTAGTGACTACACCATGCCCATAGTGTTTTTTTTCTGGTTTGACCGCATGCCATGGAGCGCAGGGCCCGATCAGCCTTGTAGGGAAGCGGAGCAGGGCGACGACTCTTCTGTTTCCACGGAAATGGCTGCTGTCATCACATGACCACACTGTGCCCGTGGCAATCGGGCTGTGACACCTCCAACACTCAAAAGGTTAATGGGATATGATTCTTCAGATACAAGCAATTTAAAAACGTTATTGTTAGGATTCGTACATATACAATATTTCTTACATTGAAAGAACCCCCCTGGTTTAGAATGAAAAACATTTGTATTATCTAAACTTGTAAAAGGTTGTAGTTCACTAGGTGAAATATATATATATATATATATATATATATATATATATATATATATATATATATATATATCATATATATATATATATATATATATATATCTCTATTTATATATATATATATATATATATATATATATTTCACCTAGGCGAGCCAAGATGATATATATATATATATATATATATATATATATATATATATATATATATATATATATAGGTAACAGAGCAGATGGCACACAAATACAGATGAGGACAGGTGCTTAGTCCCATATGGATGAATACAATCAAAGGCTCCTTACCAGGCAGACCAGAGAATCCAGGGAATCCAAAGCAGGCACAGCAAGGAAGAGACAGCACACTTGTTAGCAAAAAGAATTGTATTAGTGAAGCAGGCACTCCCTTGATAAAGGTCCTGTTTTTAGGACCGAAACGTTGGTGTTTTGTGCCTGCTTCACTAATACAATTCTTTTTGCTAACAAGTGTGCTGTCTCTTCCTTGCTGTGCCTGCTTTGGATTCCCTGGATTCTCTGGTCTGCCTGGTAAGGAGCCTTTGATTATATATATATATATATATATCATCTTGGCTCGCCTAGGTGAAATATATATATATATATATATATATATATATATATATATATATATATCTCATATATATATATATATATATATCTCATATATATATATATATATATATATATATATATATATATATCTCATATATATATATATATATCTCATATATATATATATATATATATATATATATCTCATATATATATATATATATATATATATATATATATCTCATATATATATATATATATATCTCATATATATATATATATATATATCTCATATATATATATATATATATATATATATATATATATATATATATCATCTTGGCTCGCCTATATACTATTTTTGGATTATCTGGTAAAATTGAGTTTAAAATAGAATAATTTAATTTCTTTAAATTTGATTAATTTAAATTTAAATTCTTTAGAGTTGTTTCTTATATTTGTTACTCTTTTGAATTTCATTGGCCACCTTATTAAAGAGACAATCCAAGCAGTTGTACTTTTGGTATATTTTCATAGGATTGTAGCAAGTGATCTCCAGAGCTGAACGCCATTAATTTTAGCTCCAGGGACCCCTTTCTCCCAGAGATACTTACCTCCGCAGGGGGACCCCTTTCTCCCAGAGATACTTACCTCCGCAGGTGGACCCCTTTCTCCCAGAGATACTTACCTCCGCAGGGGGCCACTTTCTCCCAGAGATACTTACTTCTGCAGGGGGCCCCTTTCTCCCAGAGATACTTACCTCCGCAGGGGACCCCTTTCTCCCAGAGATACTTCCCTCCGCAGGGGGACCCCTTTCTTCCAGAGATACTTACCTCTGCAGGGGGACCCCTTTCTCCCAGAGATACTTCCCTCCGCAGGGGGACCCCTTTCTCCCAGAGATACTTACCTCTGCAGGGGGACCCCTTTCTCCCAGAGATACTTCCCTCCGCAGGGGGACCCCTTTCTCCCAGAGATACTTACCTCCGCAGGGGGGCCCCTTTCTCCCAGAGATACTTACCTCCGAAGGGGGACACCTTTCTTCCAGAGATACTTCCCTCCGCAGGGGGCCCCTTTCTTCCGGAGATACTAACCTGCGCAGGGGGGCCCCTTTCTTCCGAAGATACTTACCTCCGCAGGGGGGCCCCTTTCTCCCAGAGATACTTACCTCCGCAGGGGGACCCCTTTCTTCCAGAGATACTTCCCTCCGCAGGGGGGCCCCTTTCTTCCGGAGATACTTACCTCCACAGGGGGGCCCCTTTCTTCCGGAGATACTTAACTCCGCAGGGCACCCGTAGCCACTCCGGCTTGCTAGCAGGGATCACGTAATGCCCACTGTTCAAAGCTCCTGTGGTCCAATAGGAAGCTGTGATGTCATCATGGACGGCTTCCTATTGGCACTCCTTCTGGAGGTAAGTATCTCTGGAAGCAGGGGGTCCCTGAATATTGGATTAACTCAGATCTGGAGACCCCTTGCTTTAATCCTATGGTAAAAAATTAAACGCCCGCTTGGATTCCCTCTTTAAAATTTGTAATAAACGGAATTAAAATCTTTGTTCTAATTATTGTTAAAGTTCCTTTTCTAGTATCACTTCTAAAAGTTTATTCCGTTCTAGTTTTTTAGCCCTCGCAAACGCTCCCATCTATTAAATGCAAATCATAACTCCTTTCAACAAATGTATTTTTCAATTTGTTTGACTGTTCAAGAAAATCTTTCTTTACTACAATTTCTTTTGAGGTGCTGAAATTGGCCCTTATGGTATATTTCTGAGCCAATGTTTATAATTACTTTTGGCTTCAATACATCTTTAAGCATCTGTTTATTTAGAAAAAGTTTTTGAAAATATGCGATTGCCTGTCGATTTCAAAATGCAAATCTCGAAAAGCTGTACATTTGGGGTCACTCTTTGATGTAACGGTTAGATTTAAACCATTATTAATGTTTAAAACAGGTATCCAAATGATCGCCCTTCCAAGTAATGATAATACAATCTATAATGCCTTTATAGAAAAGCATATTGTGAATAAAGGGATTATCCTTCCAAACAAATTGGTCTTTCCATCATCCCAGGAATAGGTTCCGCTTATAGTACCCTTTATTTGTAGAAGTAATCATCTCATATAAAGAAATAGTTTTGGTTTAAAGCTGGAACCCAAGCGTACCATTTTTGTTGTTGTCTGTTTTTATTATTATTCATTTAATTACTACTAGATGCTTTTTGAAGATCTCTCTTTACTACTGTATAAAACGTGTCTATTAAACTTCCTTTGGACACTAGGATAACATTTGGATTTTGATCTATGATCTGTGTGATAACAATTTGAAACAAAATCCATATTCTTTATATTATAAGCAAAATTTCTTCTATCTATTTTTAAAAGGTTGAGTTAAATTTCTAATAACTGTGTGCGTGTGTCACCCAAACCCATGGATCGGAGTAGGAGGCAGCACATTGAAGGTACGTCATCAAAACATGTATTGAACAAAAAAAGACCAAGTTTGTCATATTATAGGACCTTCATCCAGGTGGTGTCTGATGAAGGTCCTATTATATGACCGAAACGTTGGATTTGTGTGCAATACACCATGTTTTGATCACTTATCTGTGATGTGCTGCCTCTGATCCGTGGGTTTAGGTGAAGTATATGTTTATTTGATTCATATAATGCGCGCAGTAAGCCTTCTATATGCTAATGTTTCTGATGGGTGTGCCTGCTGTATTTACCTTTTGGTGTGTGTGTGTGTGTGTGTGTGTGTGTGTGTGTGTGTGTGTGTATGTATTATATGATATATATATATATATATATATATATATATATATATATATATATATATATATATATATAATACTGAGTTAAGTTATGGTGAGTAAAAAAAGTGACAAAAACCCTCCACAGGAAAGCAAATATGCAAATATAGCTGTATGCTCATCTGCATGTCTTAGGCAGGTCTGCAACCCCGCCTTTCCCCATTATCACCCAGCATACAGCACTTCCACTGCAGCAAGGGATTCTGGGATCCCATTAGCCTCTCTTGCATTCCCAGTAAAATCAACCCCACACTGATGAGACCCATCAAGGTCGAAACAGCTGTCTGTGGGTGGTTTTCTGGGTATGCACCTTAACCCTGGCTGTGCTCAAAGCTGTGACCATGCAGCAAGCTTAAGCCTATAGGGAACCATGTTAAAAATGGTTATTGAGGCAAAAAGTGACACTGTGTGCTCATTTGCATGTCATTTCCCAGAATCCCTTGCTGCAGTGGAAGTGCTGTATGCTGGGTGATAATGGGGAAAGGCGGGGTTGCAGACCTGCCTAAGACATGCAGATGAGCATACAGCTATATTTGCATATATATATATATATATATATATATATATATATATATATATATATATATATATATATATATATATATATATATATATATATATTACAGACAAAGAATAGACTGCGCTCCTCAGGTGTAAGCTCAGACCAAATCCCAATTGGTTATATTAAGTGAATATAGCAAAGGTGATTGGCAAAGGTGGTGCAACAATATTATGGATGATTGATTCACACTGATAAAAAATACATACAATATGTTATAATAAAATGCTGAGTGCCAATGTTTAAAAAGCTGCTGTAAACACAAATATATGCCAATACCAATATAAAAAAGGTAAATGTCGGTGGTAAAGACTACTGCACAAATGAATCCCTCCTGGATGATATTCAATGGATGACAATTGAAAAAAATGTATATATAAAAAAAGACACTGAATGTGTCAAAAAATGAAAAAATAAAAATGGAAAAAAAAAACATATATATAAATAATAAAAATATATCAACCAAACCAAGGGTCCATGCTAGGTTCTGGCTGCTCTCATCAAGGACCAACGAACTCCCAGAAATCTGTGAACAACAAAAAAGAAAGCGCCCGATCCTAGTGCAGCATGAAAAAGTACAATTTAATAAAAATGAATAAAACCAACAAATGTGAACTCACAAACAACGGATAAATAAAAGCATATATTGAGTATACTCAATCGCCAACCGCCCACGATGTGCCTTGGATGGCGCGCCCTCTCTCCGTCTGCACTCTCTCAGCTCTTCCGAACCGACATCCAGCAGGGGATACAGGATCAGGGGATGAAATCACCTAGTGTGAAGAAACGCGTAGGGAGGAGCGTTATCTAGCTGCTGTCACACTGTGATACAACATTTACTCCATCATCACTGCCCACCTTAACACGGACTGCCTTTGGGAGTGCAGAGAGATTTTTTCTCAGAGCCCCCGCATCGCGGGGTCACAAACTGATCTCCTATCCGGAATACACTAACCTTGTGGAGGACTTCCGGTTTACACTGTGGTGAGCCTGTTCCTGTATCCCCTGCTGGATGTCGGTTCGGAAGAGCTGAGAGAGTGCAGACGGAGAGAGGGCGCGCCATCCAAGGCACATCGTGGGCGGTTGGCGATTGAGTATACTCAATATATGCTTTTATTTATCCGTTGTTTGTGAGTTCACATTTGTTGGTTTTATTCATTTTTATTAAATTGTACTTTTTCATGCTGCACTAGGATCGGGCGCTTTCTTTTTTGTTGTTCATATATATATATATATATATATATATATATATATATATATATATATATATATATATATATATATATATATATATATATATATATATATACACAAATACAACTGTATGCTCATCTGCATGTCTTAGGCAGGTCTGCAACCCCACCTTTCCCCATTATCACCCAGCATACAGCACTTCCACTGCAGCAAGGGATTCTGGGAAATGACATGCAAATGAGCACACAGTGTCACTTTTTGCCTCAAAAAACATTTTTAACATGGTTCCCTATAGGCTTAAGCTTGCTGCATGGTCACAGCTTTGAGCACAGCCAGGGTTAAGGTGCATACCCAGAAAACCACCCACAGACAGCTGTTTCGACCTTGATGGGTCTCATCAGTGTGGGGTTTATATATATATATATATATATAGTGTGTGTGTGTGTGTATATACATACACTCAAAGGACAGGCACTCAAAATATGTGACACATGTTATGACTAATATCGATATTTAAATAAAAATAAAACTATATTCTTTTTGTTTTCAGACAACAAAGTGAATTGACTTTACAACAACATCAGCTTTCAGAACACGATCAGCTGCTTCGATCGCTTCGAATAGAACTTAAGGTTTATGAGCATTTGAATGAAAAAGTTAAAAGAAAGACTGGTATTAAAGCTACTCAACCAGGTGATTTCTATTCCATGTTTTACAGATAGATGCCTGGTTTGTATTTGAGGGAGAAAAGGGCCAATCAATTTCAGGGGTGTCTATCTCCAGGCCACCCCTACCTACAGTAGATTCTACCTTCTGGAAGGGTCAGGCAGTCTTGGGACCAAAGTGTACTAATGCCAGTGACATGTTCAAGGGTTTATATCTGCATGATATCTATTTTACCCAGATCTGACTCATACTGTAAGTAGGTTTAAATCATATTTCAAAGTTAGTTTGTAAACATGGTGACTTGTGAGAGGTGTGATTTCCTCTGACTTCTCCCCTTTTTTCTGATGTTACTGTGTGTTCAACAACAGATTGCACAGCAAAGCCCCCTATCTCTCCATTATATTTATTGGCTTTTTGATGAGAACAGGGTGGGCTAAGGGTAAAGAAAACTCTTGCCTAACAAACACGTCCCATGCAGAGGCCAGTAAAAACTTCTATTTGTTGTTACAGTAATGTCTAAAAGAATGATGGCCGCTATTTGCATGGTTAGATTTGTTTAGGGAAGGTCATTTAAATGTTTTACAAAAGGATTGTTTCTGCCTGGCTTTATGGGACAGCACCTTCAAACATGTGAGTGCCATGAGTTCATTTTGGACCTAGGGAAAGACTGCACATAAACAATAAAACTAATGCCTCGCTCAACCTGTGTATATCTATTCTACAATGTAATGAGACAGTGCTACTTTAGGGTTCAGATAAACCATATACAAGGAAAGCAATCCTAATTATAATGTACCCGGTGCCGACCAATCGGCAAAGAGATGCTTTGCTGAGCCAATCGGAGGCCGTGGTCTCACCCTGGCCGGGGCCTCAGGGAGAGGGAAAGATGAACTGGCCAATAGGGAGTGAGACAACGGAACTAGGACCGAGGCACCGCTCCCTTGTTTCAGCTTCATACCTCCCGCAGGGTGAGACGCCTCACTTGCGGGGAGACAACAACACTGCGGCTTTGCAGTATGGACTCTGCGTCTCACCCAGCATTTGAGCACCTCTCGGCTCACAACTCCCCTTTGTCCCACAACCCTGCACCTGGCCCAATACAATGGACAGTCCTTGGATTAATTGTATGCTGGCCTCACTAAGTGAATTACAGGCCCAACATACCGTCAATCCTACAGAAAACAGTGAATCACAAACATCAAATAAACTGTCCCTACAGATGGCTACCAGAGAGAACCCATATTAAGTGCGGGCAGGCATTTTGTCGGTAGTAAGATGGACATTTTAACAAAATACCTGGTCACCACCTTGACATTTAGGGGCAACCAGCGGGGCTAACCTTTAATATACTGAGCCAGGCTTTCCCTACCGTCAGTCTTATTTATCCATAAGGAAGAGGTTCTCGCCTAAGGCTTGTTTTACAGTTGGTGCGTGCGCGACAGCTCTTGCACGTGAAGCACACTTTTTGTGTGTATAGACTTCAGTGCTCTGAGCGACAGATGGGCGTGGCTATGACACGCACGGGTGGGCGTGGCCATTACGTCACACCCTGATTGGGGACCCTGGAGGGAGAAATAGCGGCTAAACCGGTAACCATCTCAAAGATTTATTTATGCAAAATGCTGGCTATTATGTCCAATACTGAATAAATTAGCAGTATCTCTTGGCTAGGCATACTGACCAAACGTTACTGACAATATTACCGCTCTGACAACAAAAATGAAATTGTGAAAAGGAAGTTTTTTCCAGAAATATTTATATAGACTTTATCTAGCAGTGCTGCTTTCAATGTTGTTTGTGTGTTGCACATTTTTCTACCCCCAAACAGAATGAGGTACTTCAAATAGTCACTGCAATTGCCTGGAGCGCTTTTAATATATGAAAAGCTTTTCTGCAAAAGACAAAAAATTCACACATGCACACGTTATACTCGTACACATAATATACATATACCCTGATTGGGTAATACAGTGTGACGTCGAGCGGTAGCAGCAAGAGAAGTCTCTATTCAGAGTCTTTCCACCGATCTGCCGGCTCAATGCTCAACTACCGTGCGTGCGCGGCCGAACTATATAAAGTCAGGCTTCAACACGGCGGAGCAAGGGCGCACACTATATTACGGGCCTACGAGTGCACAATAATTAGGATTGCTTTTCTTTCTTGGCACTATCACAGAAGCTCTGGGTAAGCGTCATAATACATTGTTTTCCGGTGACTATAGACAGCCTCTTTACCTGGGCCCTGGAAAGTTGGTGAGTGAAGGTGGGGTCTGCAGTTGTCGATCAACAGGGGTGAAGGGGTTACCGAGCCTGTCTGGGAGGGGAGAAAGGGGGTATGGACAGCCGACCCCAGTAGTCAGCCCCCCCCCCCCAAAATATTTAAATTACTTTTTATTCCTCTAATTGTTTAGATGCTGAAAAGAACACAGCAGGTCAACGGTCAAAAGATAAGCTAAACTCTCTTGATTTAAGTGAACTCCTGGCTGAAATCCAGCGTTTGCGTGTGCAGCTTGAACGGAGCATCAAAGTGAGCCACGCTTTGCACCAGAAACTGAAGGATCAGCTCTCAAGAGAACCACAGGAAAATATATCCGTGAAATGTTACTTAAAAGGCAATTCCACCCAGCACATAGAAAGATACAGAAGTATGTACTTCCGCATTGAAATCCACGGGGCACTCTGTGCTAGGACCAAAGCCTACTAATGGCAGGGACATGTTTTATAGGCTGCATCTGGGTGTCTGGTCTGACACCTACAAGTATTTTTAAATCATTTCTGAAAGTTGGCTTATAAACCTGGTGAGCTGAGATTCGGATTTAATTTCCTCTGGCTGCCCCCTTTTGTCTGATGTCACTGTATTCATAAAGAGATTGCATAGGCATACCCTATTGTCCCCCTCTCTTTCTCCTCCTCTCTTCTCCCCCCCTCCTCTCTTCACTCCCCCCATCTTCTTCCCCCGTCCTCCTACTCTTTCCTCCGTCCTCCTCTTCCCTCCGCCCTCCTCCTCTTTCCTCCGTCCTCCTACTCTTTCCTCCGTCGTCCTCCTCTTCCCTCCGTCCTCCTCCTCTTTCCTCCGTCCTCCTCTTCCCTCCGTCCTCCTCCTCTTCCCTCCGTCCTCCTCTTTCCTCCGTCCTCCTCTTCCCTCCGTCCTCCTCCTCTCCCCTTCCACCCCTCCTCTCTTCCCTTATCTCTCTTCCCCCCATCTCCCTCCCCTCATCTCCTCTCTTCCCCCCATCTCCTCCTCTCTTCACCCAATCTCCTCCTCTCTTCCCCCCCATCTCCTCCTCCCCTCTTCCCCCCATCTCCTCCTCTTCTCCCCCCATCTCCTCCTCCTCTCCTCCTCCTCTCTTCCCCCCATCTCCTCCTCCTCTCTTCCCCCCCATCTCCTCCTCCTCTCTTCCCCTCCATCTCCTCCTCCTCTCTTCCCCTCCATCTCCTCCTCCTCTCTTCCCCTCCATCTCCTCCTCCTCTCTTCCCCTCCATCTCCTCCTCCTCACTTCTCCCCATCTCCTCTCCTCCTCCTCTCCTCCTCCTCTCCTCCCCCCCATCTCCTCCTCCTCTCTTCCCCCATTTCTTCTCTCTTTTCCCCCCTCCTCCTCTTTCCCCCCCCCCCCACCCCATCTCTCTTTGCCACCCTCAACGCATATTGTTGACAACAAAACAAACTTTAGCAAGAAAGCTACAACAAAGTTGCAAAGAACAAAGTGAATTTTGGGGGAGTGAGAATCTATCAAATGAAAGATACATTAGATACAACCTAGAAATATATATAAAAAAAAGGCAAACTAGGCACAAAAAATGTCACATTGGCAGAACTAGTCATAAATGTGATAACGTGATTGGTGAAAAAAACTGGCGCTAATTAAGTGCTAGTGATCACTTAAATTACAGTGAATATATATAGCTCATAAATAGTGATATCAAAGAAAATCGTGACTCAAATAGTGCAAAGGTGAAAGTATAATATAAGTTGCAACCCCCTGCTCAGACCCTCTGGAAGGGACTGTCTTGACTGGTCCCAGAAGATCAAACGATATTTTCTCAACCCAGGGGGAGCATGTGGGAGAAAACACAACAAGAAAACACACTAAGTGCAGACTGGAATGTACAGGTGTGAGATGATTGTGATGCTTGGCCTCTAAGTGCTGCCTACTCACAGGATGTAGGTAGGATATGTATAGTGGCGTGATCAGTAGAATCTGGTGGGTCCCTCTGAGTAAACACAGGAGGTGGCTGGAACTGGGGTATCATTAGCAGGTGTACATGGAAAGATAAAAACAGACCTCCATGGTGCAGATCAATGGTATACAAAAAACTTTATGAAAGGATATAAAATGTGCACTCACAATATTTAAAAGCAAAATAAGCGTTTTTCACTATATAAGTGATGGGAGGGTAGGGATGGTTGCCTCAGCTCACCGCACCGCCGATATCCTGGATAGTTCTCCTCCGCAGGCTCCCTGCTACACCCAGGCAGTGTGGGGATCTCCAGCTGCGGTCTCTCCGGTGCGTCGCGTCACTTCCGGTCTGCACGATCAGCTCCGTCGCGTCACTTCCGGTTCGGCGGTTGATTGGCAGTTCGCGGGCACCAATCCTCTCACCTCCTGGGCGGGTCCACTCTACGCGTTTCGCCAATGGAATGGCTGGCTTCGTCAGGAGTATGGACCCCCCCCTTCCAGTGTTGCTTTATAAACCCTATACAATTGCTAGTTTAATTAACCTCTGCAGTACTGGTATAAAGTCTATAGACATGGTTAGATGTATTCACAAATTCATGCTAAAAAACGGGGTCAGAGTGGGGAGATTTGAAATACCTCTCCAGTCAATTGATAATCCTTTTGATTAATTAATAAGTAAATTTAGGCTGTAGGTAGTGGGGGGAGAAAAACGAATAAACAAAAAGTGGCAAAAATGTATGGGCTAAAAAATAAGCTTAATAAAAGATCTATAAAGAATCTATAAAAATACTATAAAAATACAATTCATTATAATAAAGTTCAGTAAAGTAGGTAAATTGAGTAATGAGGATGTGAATACATCCCTAAAACCATGCTCCAGCATGGTTCTTAGTTAAAGGGACAGTGCAGTAGCAGC
Source organism: Ascaphus truei (assembly GCF_040206685.1). Taxonomy (NCBI): domain Eukaryota; kingdom Metazoa; phylum Chordata; class Amphibia; order Anura; family Ascaphidae; genus Ascaphus; species Ascaphus truei. The sequence continues at coordinate 30,966,921 of NC_134503.1, read as the reverse complement.
ATGTACATCACTAAAATTCATGTTAGGTACTATTAGTTTTTATATAATATTTCCAAAAAGACTTTAATCTATTCTGAACTAGACCTTATGGACAGACTCCTCTTACATGACACTCAAAAAGGAATATATAATATACTAACAAAGTCTAAACCTATAAACGACGCATATGGAAACGGAGGTTCCTGATTAACCTATGGAGGGCGGAGATGAATAGAGAGGAAAGGAATCCATATTAGAATACATGTGACAATCACAAATGCTATAATAACGTATACGATTATGGCAGTGTAAACAATGACAATATAAGGAAAGAGACAGTCCTTAAAAACATATAAAAAAAAAAAAAATATATATAAAAAAAAACATATAAAACCACTAAAATTAATGCAAGGATTTTATTTTAGAGAGGCTTTTTATTTCAGGAAGGGGGCCACATCTATCTCCATGTTTAATCCTCTGGGATGGAGTGATCTCAATTTGTGTATCCAAAAGGACTCTCTTTTGATAAGCTCTGTATTCCTATCTCCTCCACGCCAGTGTTGTTTAACGAATTCTATTGGCATGTACGTTAGTCCCTTGGGATCCCCCTGATGTTTTTCTGAGAAATGATTAGGAACACTATGAGTGACTAACTGCCTGTTAATGCTGCTAAGGTGTTCTAGTACCCTTGTTCTGACTGGTCTTTCTGTTTTCCCCACGTACTGCAACCCGCATGGGCACTCCAGGACATAGATTACGTGGTCTGTCCTGCATGTCAAACATGATTCTATCTGGAAAACTTCTTTTGTCACATTTGAACAGAACTCGTTTCTTTTATCTGATTTGAATTCGCATGCCCTGCATTTGTTGCAGCCAAAAAAACCTTTTCCCGTTTGAAGCCAGCTATCAGGATTTGTGTCACTTTTTTTCTTCAATGCACTTGGGGCCAATCTGTTTTTGAGGTTGTTTGCCTTTCTGAAGATAATGTTCGGTTTCTCAGGAATGGCCTCACCCAGAATCGGGTCATTTCTGAGAATGTCCCAGTGCTTGTTAATAATGTTCCTTATGACTTTCGCTTCCCCACTATAATTTGTGAGGAAAGCAAAGTCAAATTTCTCATTTCTCCCTTTTTTCTTTTCTTTAGGTCTAAGTAGATCCTCGCGATTAATACCCTCCACTCTCCTTATATCGTTGTCCAACTTCTCTTCCCTATATTCCTTCTCCATAAATCTTTTTTTGAGATACTCTGCCTGTTCACGATACGTGGTATTGTCACTGCAGTTCCTTTTTAGCCTAGTAAACTGTCCAGGGGGTACACCATCCATCCACCTGGGCAGGTGACAACTTGATCTTAATATATAGTTGTTTTTGTCAGTTTCTTTAAAATAGGTTTTTGTTTTAATCCTATTCTCATCAATAAAGATAACAAGGTCTAAAAAATTTACACTTGTTTGGCTAGAACTGCTCGTGAATTTTAGATTATTCTCATTCACATCTAGAGATGCCAGAAACCCTTCCAAGGATTCCTGACCCCCCCTCCATATCAGGAACACATCATCGATGAAACGGCGCCAGAGGACAAGATTCTCCCCCAGAATGCCCCCCGGCCAGATCTTATCCTCCCAAACGGCCATAAATAGGTTCGCATAACTGGGGGCGAATCTTGTCCCCATCGCCGTTCCACATTTTTGGAGATAGTATTCTTCTCCGTACCAAAAGAAGTTATGATTTAAAATAAATCTATTGCTGTCTATAATAAAACCAATCTGAGTCTCAGTGAGGTCCTTGTCCCTAGATAGTACCTGTTTGATCGCTCTACACCCTTTTTCATGTTCTATTACTGTGTAGAGCGATGTTACATCGCAGGTAGACATAATAAAATGTTCTTCCCATCTTACTTTATTTAAGGTATTAATGATGTCTGTTGTGTCCTTCAGGTATGCCTTCTGCTGCACTACATATTTCTGAAGGAATGTATCTATGTACAGTGACAGATTAGCCGTAAGCGAGTCAATCCCCGAGACTATAGGTCTGCCTGGGGGATTGACTACACTTTTGTGGACCTTAGGTAGATGGTAAAAGATAGGTAATCTAGATCTGTCACTGTACATAAACTGATACTCATTATCGGCTAATCTGTCACTGTACATAGATACATTCCTTCAGAAATACAGCTAAACCCCGTTATAACGCGGGTCTCGGGGTCCACCCCGAGACCACCGCGTTACTAACGGGGTCGCGGAAAAAAAAAATGGCCGCCGCGCTTTAGCGCATATTCATCCCGCGGGACAGGAGATGGGAGCGGGCATGTCCCTCCGCTCCCCGCTTCCCCCTGTCACCGCGGGACAGCCCGCGGGGCAGGAGATGGGAGCGGGGATGTCCCTCCGGTCCCCGCTTCCCCCTGTCACCGCGGGACAGGCCGCGGGGCAGGAGATGGGAGCGGGGATGTCCCTCCGGTCCCCGCTTCCCCCTGTCACCGCGGGCCTCCATGATGCAGTGGCTATGTCGTGCACTTTTAAAACAACTGCGCATGCTCAGTATTAGTAAGTCAGACATTTCGCACATGAAGCAGTTCCGGTCTGCACCAGCTGTATGAGCCATGTGTCCGGTGAGAGCAGGGATCTGACACGCTGTTCCTGTACCGCTGCTCTGTGCTGAGCCTTGTTGATCATCTCCTACCCCCTGTGTGCCGAACTATAGTCTGCACCATGCCTCCCACCATCCTGCACCACAATGCTGCGGGTAATGCCAACCACTGTGTGTGTTTGTCTCAAACAGTGTGGAGTGATTGTGTATGCAGTGCCATGTGTCGTTTTGTCTGTTATTGTGTCGTGTGTTCTGCTGTTAAATCATGCAGTGCTATGTGCATGTATGGTTGTGTATTGTCTTTGCGTCTTGCAGTCTTGTGACTGTGGCATGTTGTCATTGCATCATGCAGTATCCTGTTGTGCTTTTTATAATTGTCAGCAATTAACAAATGTCTTCTGATCAGGGTGCTATTTATGCTGGAAATAACAAACTGCCTTAAGTACAGTAGTGAGTGACATTTAAACCATGTGGCAATCATATTGAATGACTGGTGTGGGCTGTCCATGTTGTGTAACCCCACTTTGAGGTGGTAGCCAAACAATTTCAGATTGTGACCACATTCCCTATAATACTTAATTTTCAGTGCAGTGAGGCACTCTGATTGTTATATCCTGTTCGTGTTATTTTGTACATTAGTACAGCAATACAATTACAGATTACCTGATAGCTGTGCAACATCTGAGTGTCATGTGCCCTGGACCTTTGTAACTACAAACTGGTCTGCAATTCTCTGATATGACAGGCTGCCACACACACTTCCACATCACAATTCTGCCTGTGTGTTCAGTATTCTTGTTTGAACAGACACTAAAGCATAAGGTAACCCTACAAAGGCAGAATAAATCAATACAGTAAAAACTGCTATAGATGAATACGTGGACGTTTGCTATACAGTGTAGGTGTAAACATTAATTGGGAGCCATTTACAGGTGTGAGAGAAAATGAATCAAAGCCTGTTACAGGCGTATGAATGAATAAAGTTGCTGGATGCCTGCAATAGGTGTATAAACAAATTATTGAAAGGGAGTGTGCTATAGATGTAGGAATAACTATAAATGGGAGTTTGCTATTCAGTAAATGGGAACTGCTAGAATTGTATGAATCAATTTTAGCCTGCTGTGTGTGTGTGAGTGTGTGAGGGTCTGTGAGTGTGTGTAAGTGTGTGTGAGTGTGTGCAGTGTGAGCAATGAGCAGTGTGTGTGCAGTGAGTGTGTGCAGTGTGTGCAGTGTGTGCAGTGTGCAAAAAAAAAAAAAATTTTTTTTTTTTTTTTTAAAAACGGGAGCCACGGGAAAACCGCGTTATAACCGAATCGCGGTATAGCGAGGCGCGTTATAACGGGGTTTAGCTGTATGTAGTGCAGCAGAAGGCATACCTGAAGGACACAACAGACATCATTAATACCTTAAATAAAGTAAGATGGGAAGAACATTTTATTATGTCTACCTGCGATGTAACATCGCTCTACACAGTAATAGAACATGAAAAAGGGTGTAGAGCGATCAAACAGGTACTATCTAGGGACAAGGACCTCACTGAGACTCAGATTGGTTTTATTATAGACAGCATTAGATTTATTTTAAATCATAACTTCTTTTGGTACGGAGAAGAATACTATCTCCAAAAATGTGGAACGGCGATGGGGACAAGATTCGCCCCCAGTTATGCGAACCTATTTATGGCCGTTTGGGAGGATGATAAGATCTGGCCGGGGGGCATTCTGGGGGAGAATCTTGTCCTCTGGCGCCGTTTCATCGATGATGTGTTCCTGATATGGAGGGGGGGTCAGGAATCCTTGGAAGGGTTTCTGGCATCTCTAGATGTGAATGAGAATAATCTAAAATTCACGAGCAGTTCTAGCCAAACAAGTGTAAATTTTTTAGACCTTGTTATCTTTATTGATGAGAATAGGATTAAAACAAAAACCTATTTTAAAGAAACTGACAAAAACAACTATATATTAAGATCAAGTTGTCACCTGCCCAGGTGGATGGATGGTGTACCCCCTGGACAGTTTACTAGGCTAAAAAGGAACTGCAGTGACAATACCACGTATCGTGAACAGGCAGAGTATCTCAAAAAAAGATTTATGGAGAAGGAATATAGGGAAGAGAAGTTGGACAACGATATAAGGAGAGTGGAGGGTATTAATCGCGAGGATCTACTTAGACCTAAAGAAAAGAAAAAAGGGAGAAATGAGAAATTTGACTTTGCTTTCCTCACAAATTATAGTGGGGAAGCGAAAGTCATAAGGAACATTATTAACAAGCACTGGGACATTCTCAGAAATGACCCGATTCTGGGTGAGGCCATTCCTGAGAAACCGAACATTATCTTCAGAAAGGCAAACAACCTCAAAAACAGATTGGCCCCAAGTGCATTGAAGAAAAAAAGTGACACAAATCCTGATAGCTGGCTTCAAACGGGAAAAGGTTTTTTTGGCTGCAACAAATGCAGGGCATGCGAATTCAAATCAGATAAAAGAAACGAGTTCTGTTCAAATGTGACAAAAGAAGTTTTCCAGATAGAATCATGTTTGACATGCAGGACAGACCACGTAATCTATGTCCTGGAGTGCCCATGCGGGTTGCAGTACGTGGGGAAAACAGAAAGACCAGTCAGAACAAGGGTACTAGAACACCTTAGCAGCATTAACAGGCAGTTAGTCACTCATAGTGTTCCTAATCATTTCTCAGAAAAACATCAGGGGGATCCCAAGGGACTAACGTACATGCCAATAGAATTCGTTAAACAACACTGGCGTGGAGGAGATAGGAATACAGAGCTTATCAAAAGAGAGTCCTTTTGGATACACAAATTGAGATCACTCCATCCCAGAGGATTAAACATGGAGATAGATGTGGCCCCCTTCCTGAAATAAAAAGCCTCTCTAAAATAAAATCCTTGCATTAATTTTAGTGGTTTTATATGTTTTTTTTTATATATATTTTTTTTTTTTATATTTTTTTTTTTTTATATGTTTTTAAGGACTGTCTCTTTCCTTATATTGTCATTGTTTACACTGCCATAATCGTATACGTTATTATAGCATTTGTGATTGTCACATGTATTCTAATATGGATTCCTTTCCTCTCTATTCATCTCCGCCCTCCATAGGTTAATCAGGAACCTCCGTTTCCATATGCGTCGTTTATAGGTTTAGACTTTGTTAGTATATTATATATTCCTTTTTGAGTGTCATGTAAGAGGAGTCTGTCCATAAGGTCTAGTTCAGAATAGATTAAAGTCTTTTTGGAAATATTATATAAAAACTAATAGTACCTAACATGAATTTTAGTGATGTACATGCTGCTACTGCACTGTCCCTTTAACTAAGAACCATGCTGGAGCATGGTTTTAGGGATGTATTCACATCCTCATTACTCAATTTACCTACTTTACTGAACTTTATTATAATGAATTGTATTTTTATAGTATTTTTATAGATTCTTTATAGATCTTTTATTAAGCTTATTTTTTAGCCCATACATTTTTGCCACTTTTTGTTTATTCGTTTTTCTCCCCCCACTACCTACAGCCTAAATTTACTTATTAATTAATCAAAAGGATTATCAATTGACTGGAGAGGTATTTCAAATCTCCCCACTCTGACCCCGTTTTTTAGCATGAATTTGTGAATACATCTAACCATGTCTATAGACTTTATACCAGTACTGCAGAGGTTAATTAAACTAGCAATTGTATAGGGTTTATAAAGCAACACTGGAAGGGGGGGGTCCATACTCCTGACGAAGCCAGCCATTCCATTGGCGAAACGCGTAGAGTGGACCCGCCCAGGAGGTGAGAGGATTGGTGCCCGCGAACTGCCAATCAACCGCCGAACCGGAAGTGACGCGACGGAGCTGATCGTGCAGACCGGAAGTGACGCGACGCACCGGAGAGACCGCAGCTGGAGATCCCCACACTGCCTGGGTGTAGCAGGGAGCCTGCGGAGGAGAACTATCCAGGATATCGGCGGTGCGGTGAGCTGAGGCAACCATCCCTACCCTCCCATCACTTATATAGTGAAAAACGCTTATTTTGCTTTTAAATATTGTGAGTGCACATTTTATATCCTTTCATAAAGTTTTTTGTATACCATTGATCTGCACCATGGAGGTCTGTTTTTATCTTTCCATGTACACCTGCTAATGATACCCCAGTTCCAGCCACCTCCTGTGTTTACTCAGAGGGACCCACCAGATTCTACTGATCACGCCACTATACATATCCTACCTACATCCTGTGAGTAGGCAGCACTTAGAGGCCAAGCATCACAATCATCTCACACCTGTACATTCCAGTCTGCACTTAGTGTGTTTTCTTGTTGTGTTTTCTCCCACATGCTCCCCCTGGGTTGAGAAAATAATAGAACTAGTCATAAAAACATGATATATAAGTAACTTAAGGCATACATCCAGATATTAGCCCCACCAAAAAAGCCGGCACTCCAAAGGTGAGCACCAGCGTATAGGTGCATGTCCCATAGATAATTGAATAAAAATACGATACCGTTTTTACACGAGATCAGGCAATAGCATTCAAATTGTGAAGGTATAAAAATTGTACTATAAGGCAAAACAAGGCACAATATACCGACGTTTCGGTCCCCAAAACGGGACCTTTCTCAGGGTAGTGCAGTGAAGGTAGACCCAGTGAAACATATATACCCCTAATATATATATTGTTATGGTGGGTAAAAAAAGTGACAAAAACCCTCCACAGTAAAGCATATAGCAAATGGAAATATTACTGTACAGTATGCTCATTTGCATGTCTTAGACAGGTCTACAATCCCGCCTTTCACCATAATCACCCAGCATACGGTGCTTCCACTGCAGCAAGGGATTCTAGGAAATGACATGCAAATGAGCAGACAGTGCCACTTTTTGCTTCAAAACCATTTTTAACATGGTTCCCTATGTCTGTGGGTGGGTTTGCTGGCTATGCATCTTAACCCTGGCTGTGCTCAAAGCTGTGACCATGCAGCAAGCTTAAGCCTATAGGAAACCATGTTAAAAAAAACATTTTTTTTTTTAATAATTAAATAAGTGGCAAAGAACATCCAAAAAGCTATAAAGAATATCAAAACTGGAGAGAGATCTAGATCTTTCATATGTAAACTATCCTGGAGGAATATGCCGACCCTGCCTACTGTATATCCTATTCCATCCCCTGAATATCATTTCATTTTTCATTTTTGTGTTCTCTTTTTTTTCACATATCTTTTGAGAGCTGCGCTCCTGTTCTAATTTGTAATACAATGTATAGGAACCTAAAAGTGACACTAACTCAATGGGCTCATTTGCATGTCACTACCCAAAAATCCTTGTCTGCAGTTTAACTGCTGGATGACGTTCAATGCATGCAGGCACACTTATGGGTACTGCATCTTTAAAATCAAAGATCTTTTTATACATAATAAATTACTTCTGACATGTGTTTGTGTAGTGTATCTCAGAGCAAGGACGGAGTGAAAAACCATGACAATACAGTAACTGTTTTGTTCTCTAGTTTTGCCCTGAACAATGTGTTTAATGCATGCAAGATTAGCCCAAAATTGAAGTAATCATGGTCGCTAAGCCCCTTCCACTGTGGGACATCCCAGGAATTCAGAGCCTTATTAGAGAATCTCAGGATAAGATGGTTTCTCTAACTTAGGTCTCTGAAGTCGGAAGGGAAAACCGTTTTGGGCTTACTGGTGGGGTCAGAAAGTGAACATTAACAGCAGAGGTTGCCATGTGAACACTCTACTCCAGGCTTTGGGCCTAATAAAGCTCAAAATCTGCTTAAACGGGTATCACACTTAGAGGTCATTTTTTTTAATCACAAGTTCTCAAATTAGCCTTTCAGGATGAAGAAGATGTTTACAGTGACAATTCAGCTGACAGTTCATCTTCTACCCCTTCCCGGCTGGTTCCTGGGCACCGAATGTGGGCCGATAAGCGTGGCCGTCATGTCCTGGGTTTAGTCGAAGATTACAGCGCTCTACGCAAGCAGATCGTGGAAGGAAGGAGTATTTTAAGTGACTTGGTAGCCAACCTTGAGCACGGTGTCAAGACTTCAAGTTTCAAGGTACATTTTTAGGACGTGACCCAACCAGCTCAGTGATAATGTCACTGCCTCTGCAGTGGGTGAGCCTGGCTTGGTTGCCTTTGTGATTTTGGGCAAATCACTCAAATTCCCTGTGCCTCAGACAACAAAATTAGATTGTAAGCTCTACGGGGCAAGGGTTCATTGTGCCAGTGAAATTCTATGTACAGCGCTGTGCACACTGTCGGCACTATATAAGAAAGAAAAATTATAAAAATGGCAGTGGCATGTTTAATGTAGGGAATTAATCCCTTAAAAAATGAATTGAATTCCAGGTAACCTGTACTTTGGAAACTTTTTTTTTACATATTTGATCTGCTTTCTTTAGTGAGAAGACCGTGTGAGTTTAAGCATTTCCATGTTCATTTTTATTTCTCACTTTTGTTCTCGTAAATAGACAAATGTATTAAGTTTTCACACTTTATGCAGTAAAATAGCAATGGGGAGGAGTGTTCAAAAACATATGGATGAAAACTAAGTACATATCAAGTATGTGTGTAAATAAAATACAGTAACAAGAGTGATATCTATTATAAATGTGCTGTATGTGCTCTATGTACTGTATCTATAAACAGCCTTTTCAGTAACCTATAATAATCTTTCCTTATCCTTTAAGATCCCGGATGATTTTGGAAACTTGTTTTACGAGAAGGTTAACAGAACTCAGCAATCGCTGGAGGAAGCGAACCGCTTGATGAAACTGCTGTGGAGGGTGTCCTTGCCTGTTCATATTCAAGGATCATACCGCATCAATCAGGTGTGTGCAAAGAAAGCAAAACTGTTGCTAACACCAGCTGAAAAATCAATTACGAAGCCCAATATTTCGCATTTCCAACCAGCTAACATTGATGTCCATAGGGGGCAAAAAAGATGTGTGTATGTATGTGTGTGTGTGTATATACGTGTGTATATATATAATATATATTTATATTGTGTGTGTATATATGTATGTGTGTGTGTGTATATGTATATATAGCTGAGAGACCCGGCGTTGCAAGGGATGTAATGTTCCCGCTCCTCTCTCCTCCCCCCTCTCTCTGTTTGTCGCCCATTCACATCAATCCAGTCCCCCCCCCCTCCCTCCTTTACAGCTCTGTTTGTCCCCCTTTACAGCTTCATGCAGTGTGTGTGCGTCAGTCATTGTGTGTGCGTCAGTCAGTCACTGTGTGCGCGCGCGTCAGTGAGTCTGACGCAGAAACACAAACACACACACACAGACTGACGACGCACACACACACACAGTCAGTGTGTGCGTGTGTGTGCCTCAGTCAGTGTGTCAGTGTGTGCGTGTGCGCCTCAGTCAGTGTGTGCGTGCGTGTGCGCGGCAGTCAGTGTGTGCGTGCGCGTCAGTCAGTGTGTGCGTGCGTGCGGCAGTCAGTCAGTGTGTGTGTGTGCGTTCGTCAGTCAGTCAGTGTGTGTGTGTGTGTGTGTGTGTGTCAGTGTGTGTGTGTGTGCGACAGTCAGTGTGTGCGTGTGTGTGCCTCAGTCAGTGTGTGCGTGCGTGTGCCTCAGTCAGTGTGTGCGTGCGTGTGCGCGGCAGTCAGTGTGTGCGTGCGCGTCAGTCAGTGTGTGTGTGCGTGCGTCAGTCAGTCACTGTGTGTGTGTGTGCACGTAAGTCAGTGTGTGTGTGTGGGTGTGTGTGGGTGTGCGCGCGTCAGTTAGTCAGTGTGTGTGTGTGTCAATGTGTGTGTCAGTGTGTGTGTGTGTCAGTGTGTGTGTCAGTGTGTGTGTCGGTGTGTGTGTGTGCGGCAGTCAGTGTGTGCGTGTACGTCAGTCAGTGTGCGTGCGTGCGTCAGTCAGTCTGTGTGTGTGTTTGTGCGTGCGTCAGTGTGTGTGTGTGCGTGCGTCAGTGTGTGTGTGTGCGTGCGTCAGTCAGGGTGTGTGCGTGCGTCAGTCAGGGGTGTGTGCTTACGTCAGTTAGGGGGGTGTGTGCGTGCGTCAGTCATGGGGTGTGTGCGTGGCAGGCAGGCGGTGTGTGTGTGTGTGTGCACGTCAGTCACTCTGTGTGTGTGTGTGTGTGTGTGTGTGTGTGTGTGCGCGTCAGTAAGGGGTTGTGTGTGTGCGCGTGGCAGTCAGTCAGTGCTTGTGTGTGCGTCAGTCAGTGTGTGTGTGTGTGTGCGTCAGTCAGTATGTGTGTCTCAGGTGTGTGCGTTAGTCAGGGTGTGTGTACGCGCGTCAGTCAATGTGTGCGCGCGCGCCATTCAGTGTGTGTCAGTGTGTGTGTGTGTGTGTGTACCTCCTTGCGCCACCCGGTGCTCCCAGCCGCGGGGGGGAGGGTTGTGTAGGGGGGGGGAGGTTAACTACTTGCTGGCGCTCCCGGCGGTAATACGGGGCCTCGATGAGAAGAGCGGAGTGGGCAGGCGGCGGCGTGTGAGAGGTGGTGGGAGTTTTGCTGGCGGCGTGTCGAGAGGTGAGGTGGAGGAGGCTTGGCGCCGGGGAGGCTGAGGTTTGCGGTGAGGGGGAGTTTGCGGTGAGGGGGGGCGGGGGGTTTGCGGTGAGGGGAGGCTGGGGTTTGCGGTGAGGCGGGGCGGGGGGTTTGCGGTGAGGGGAGGCTGGGAGATTGCGGTGAGGGGGGGCGGGGAGTTTGCGGTGGGGGGGGCACAGGGGTGTGTGTGAGACACTGTTAGAGCACACCAGCCAATGAGAGGTGTGAAGGGCAGGGGTAGGGATGAAGGGCAGGCGTGGGGGGGTGGGGGGTTAGGGGGGTTGAAGGACAGGGGTAGGGGGGTGAAGGGCAGGGGTAGGGGTGAAGGGCAGGGGTAGGGGTGAAGGGCAGGGGTAGGGGGGTTGAAGGGCAGGGGTGGGGGGGGTGAAGGGCAGGGGTAGGGGGGGTGAAGGGCAGGGGTAGGGGGGGTGAAGGGCAGGGGTAGGGGGGGGTGAAGGGCAGGGATAGGGGGGGTGAAGGGCAGGGGTGGGAGGGGGTGAAGGGCAGGGGTAGGGGTGAAAGTGAGGCACAAATTGTTGGCAGGAGTAAAATGTCCCTCTCCACACACACACACACACACCGAGGTAGCGCCGGGGAGGGGAGGGAAGAGACAGAGGGAGTGTGTGTGTGTGTGTGTGTGTGTGTGTGTGTGTGTGTGTGTGTGTGTGTGTGTGTGTGTGTGACACCTTTGGCCCGTCACTCCGCCTCAGGCCAATGAGAGGTGTGCGGGGGGCGGGCGGGCCAAGGGACAAATCTCATTGGCCTGAGGCAGAGTGACGGGCCCAAGGGCCAATGCGATTGCCGCTACAGACAGGGGAGACACATACGACGGTTTCAGAAATATATAGATAGATATATGTATGTATGTATATATATATGTATATGTATGTATATGTATATATATATACATATATATATGTATATATATATTTATATGTGTATATATATATATATATATGTATATATATATTTGTATGTATATATATATTTGTATGTATATAGGTGAAGGAGTGAAGGAGTGTATATATATATATATATAATCAAAAAATAAATAGATGATACCGTTCTGTGGCTAACGAAATGCTTTTATTTGTGCGAGCTTTCGAGATACACTGATCTCTTCCTCCGGCGATGTTACAATGAATGAAGCAAAAGGTATACTTAAAAACAGTGTCTCTTGGAATGTTATCTGTGCTCGGCTAACACGGTACTGATACCTCTACATATATATGCATCTTAACCCTGGCTGTGCTCAAAGCTGTGACCATGCAGCAAGCTTAAGCCTATAGGGAAACCATGTTGAATGGTTTTGAAGCAAAAAGTGTGTGCTTGTTTGCATGTCATTTCCCAGAATCCATTGCTGCAGTGGAAGTGCTGTGTGCTGGGTGATAATGGTGAAAGGCGGGGTTGCAGACCTGTCTAAGACATGCAAATGAACATCTTCTTAATATATAAAATCGAAAGGTTGGTTCTAGCTGCGGTGAATCTGATTGGTCCTCAGCCTCTGGCCAATCAGATTGGTGGCTCTATGAAGTCACCCGGCTCGATGACGTCACCCAACTCTCCCTCTCTCCCTTCCTCCCTCCGCCCCACCGGCTCCCGGACGGAGGGGAAGCGCGGCACGGCCCTCCTGCCCAACGCTCACTTCCCTCCCTCCCCGGCTGGGGGGACAGGCAGTGGGCAGGCAGCCTCCGGAAGGACCCCCTTCCTCCTGCAGATGCCGACAGGCGGGGGGTGGTATTCAGTCAGGAGAGAGGGGGGGGGGGAATTAGTCAGGAGAGAGGGGGGGTTAGTCAGGAGAGAGGAGAGGAAGGGAGTCAGGAGAGAGGGGGGAGAGAGGGAGTCAGGAGAGAGGGGGGGGAGAGAGGGAGTCAGGAGAGAGGGGGGGAGAGAGGGAGTCAGGAGAGAGGGGGAGGAGAGGGAGTCAGGAGAGAGGGGGGGGGGAGAGAGGGAGTCAGGGGAGAGAGGGGGGCGGGGAGGGAGTCAGGAGAGAACGGGGGGAAGCCTGAACAGCTTTGAAGAGGGGGGGAAGGGAGTTGAGAGGGAGGATGGGGGAGGCAGAACATTACATCACGGGCAACGCCGGGTATATCAGCTATCAGCTAGTAATATATAAAATCGAAAGGTTGGTACTAGCTGCGGTGAATCTGATTGGTCCTCAGCCTCTGGCCAATCAGATTGGTGGCTCTATGACGTCACCCGGCTCTATGACGTCACCCAACTCCCTCTCCCTCCCCCCCCACGGCTCCCGGAGGGGAAGCGTGGTGCGGCCCTCCTGCCCCAGCCGCCAACGCTCACTTCCCTTCCTCCCCGGAGGGGGGACAGGCAGTGGGCAGGCAGCCTCCGGAAGGACCCCCTTCCTCCTGCAGCTGCCCCCGGTAAGATGGCGGCGCACAGCGGACAGGCGGGGGGTGGTATTCAGTCAGGAGAGAGGGGGGGAGTTAGTCAGGAGAGAGGGGGGGAGTTAGTCAGGAGAGAGGGGGGGGAGTTAGTCAGGAGAGAAGGGGGGGAGTTAGTCAGGAGAGAGGGGGTGGAGTTAGTCAGGAGAGAGGGGGGGAGAGGGAGTCAGGAGAGAGGGGGGGAGGGAGTCAGGAGAGAAGGGAGGGAAGCCTGAACAGCTGTGAAGAGGGGGGGAAGGGAGTTGAGAGGGAGGATGGGGGAGGCAGAACATTACATCACGGGCAACGCCGGGTTTATCAGCTAGTACAGTAATATTTACAGTTGCTTTATGCTTTACTGTGGAGGGTTTTTGTCACTTTTTTAACCCACCATAACCTTAATAATAGTGGTATATACATATATATATATATATATATATATGCATATATACATACAGGCAGTCCTCGGTTATCCAACACAGTGCGTTACTCAAAATGGCGTTGTAAAGCGAAACACATTTTCCCATAGGAACACTGTTTAAATGAAAGGTTCCATTTTTAACACTAAAATACACCAAATATTTTATGCAGGCAATAAGATATGCAGCACACACAAATTATATAGTGTTTTTACTGTATTATATATATAATATAATAAATAATATATAGTATAATATAATATTATATAGTATAATATTATATATATATACGCTCTTATGACGCTGTGCAACGTTGTTTGTGAATGTGTATATTTATACACACACATACACAACGTTGCAAAGCGTCGTAAGAGCGTTGGATAAGCCATTTTGGCGTTGTAAAAATGAATATAGGTATGCATTGCATAGCGTTGGATAAACCATTCGTTGTAAAGCGAAGCGTTGTAAAACGAGGGTGTGTGTGTGTGTGTGTGTGTGTGTGTGTGTGTGTGTGTGTGTGTGTGTGTGTGTGTGTGTGTGTGTGTGTGTGTGTGTGTGTGTGTGTGTGTGTGTGTGTGTGTGTGTGTGTGTGTGTGTGTGTGTGTGTGTGTAGCAAGCTTAAGCCTATAGGGAACTATGTTAAAAATGGTTTTGAAGCAAAAGGTGACACTGTGTTCCCATTTGCATGTCATTTCCCAGAATCCCTTGTGGAAGTGCTGGGTGATAATGGTGAAAGGCAGGGTTGCAGACCCGTCTAAGACATGCAAATGAGCATACAGGAATATTTCCATTTGCTATATGCTTTGCTGTGGAGGGTTTGTGTCACTTTTTTTAACCCACCATAACTTAACTAAGTATGGTAAACCCCATCTTCATTGCTTCATTGCATAGCCAGTTAACCAACCCCACACTGATGAGACCCGTTACGGTTGAAACTGCTGTCTGTGGTGGGTTTTCTGGCTATGCATCTTAACCCTGACTGTGCTTAAAGCTGTGACCATGCAGCAAACTTAAGCCTATAGTGAACCATGTTAAAAATGGTTTTGAAGCAAAAGTTGATATGTATATGTATAAATATATGTATATGTATAAAAACCGGGAAGCATTGGCTTAAGGGTTCCATGTAGTAATGGATTTAAGACACAAGGTGGCACTGTGTCTCATTTGCATGTCATTTCCCAGAATCCATTGCTGCAGTGGAAGCATTGTATGCTAGGTGATAATGGCAAAAAACAGGGTTGCAGACCTGTCTAAGACATGTAAATGTGCTCACAAGTAATATTTTTATACACACACACACGTCATGTTTAAAGCCACAAAACATGACATCTTATGGGGGCTTAAAAAAGCAGTTCTGTAGTATTGCATAATAGTGACTTTTTTTAATTCAGCTCAATACTATTTTTAATGACTATAGTAGAGTAGGTCATGTAAACATGTCCCTGCCATTAGTACACTCTGGCCCTAGGATGCACTGACCTGTTTAAATGCCCGGAAACACATTTAACACAGCATGTTGCCACTTTGGAGGAAGCATTTGTTCGAGATTGCGTATGGAGACACAACCATTATTGTGCGTGGAACTGTATTTGCCGTCTGTATCCTTTAGCAGCAAGTATTTCTGTAACCTTGTTCAGCAGTGTCGGTGCTAAAAGAACAAATTGTTATCTCCACCCAGGATGAAGAAATGAAAATGGAAATTGCGCGACTTGGAAAGAAACTTTTTGAGCAGGAGAAGAAGTTCTCTGGGACGATGAAACGCCTCTGCTCTGAAAACCAGATGAAGGAAAACATAGAGCGAGTTATCCTGGAGCAATGTTTGTACAGCTTTTTGTTTCCTCATTTATAGAGGACGAGGAGTTATTAATTACACTGCGATGGTGCCGATCAGGACACTATCACACGGAAGCTGCCATTTGAAGCCAGTGGGAGTCTCGATGACAGTTCTCTGATCGGAACTATCACACTATAATTAGTAACCTCTTTCGTCCCTTATTCAACATGCTGTGAGGCCGCAGGAGAAGACTAGTCCTATTTATTTGAATGGAGCTGAGCGCTTCCCCAGCACTGGGAAGCCGCCTCATGGCACGTTGAATATTTAGGGTCTAAACATTTAAAAGTGTCATTAAAAATGGTATAGGAAAGCGTTGGGGATATGTTACGATGAGCATTATGACATTAAGTTGATAATCAAGTCAATTTCACGTTGGGTTTCTTTGGGTCAATGTGCTCTGCTGTTAGAGGAGATGATGTAGTGAGCGGTTAGGGGGAGCAGTTTGGATAATTTAGGGTAGATTATTTTGGAGCAGTTGGCAAAGGAGTTATGGATAACGGTTATAGGATCAGTTAGAAGGAGCGGTTATAGGATCAGGTAGAGACAGCGGTCAGTGAAGGAGTTATAGCGAGCAGTTATAGGAGCCGTTAGGGAAGGAGTTATAGGGAGCGGTTATCGGATCAGTTAGAGGGAGCGGTTAAATAAGTTAATAATAACTTAATAACTATTTCATATAGCACTTTTCTCCCAATGGAACACAAGCGTTTCACACTTGCAGTATAGTGCGCGGTATGTAGCACATCCGATAGTTAGACACAGCTGGGGGGAACGGTTGTAGGAGGAGTTATAGGAAGCAGTTATAGGATCAATTAGGGGAGGAGTTATTGCAGGGCCCGGCCTTAGGACATTGCGAGCTTCGGCACATTTTTGACACACTTGTAAATAAGCGTTTTGAGAGGATGCCCAAAGTGCCAAACTAATTCATATACAGAGCATAATTGTATTGTATGTCTTTATTTATAAGGCGCCATTAATGTACATAGCGCTTCACAGTAGTAATACATGTGGTAATCAAATAAATAACAGATAATATAAATAAGAGATCATGGGAATAAGTGCTTCAGACATAAACGTAACATTAAGGAAGAGGAGTCCCTGCCCGAGGAGCTTACAGTCTAATTATAATGTCATAATGTCTGGAAAGCTTCATACAGTATGAATTCTATATATACAGCATTAATTGTAACACACACCTTTAGTAAGAGGGAGAAACATAGATGAAAATGTTATTCTAATTGTTAGAAGTTAAATTATTGTAATACATTTTTTTATATAACCCCAACAATATTAGCAGCTTTTTCTATGAATAAACACACAGATAATGTCAAATACACTGAATTTAGAAATATTGAATTACATATGCATTAATCTTGGATGCAAATATAAGGAAAAATTATTCCCTACCCCCAAGAGTTTACAATCTAATGGGATGATTGGCGACCTACATTAGCAATAAACCGTGTATGTAAACGAGGGAGGGGTACTTATTGGTGTCCCGTGCTAAAGGAGCCTTTCCAGCAGAGCCTTGGCGGTTGGAAGGGAGTGTGTTTTGATGAACATGGATTTCAAGAAAGGAAAGGCAGTGAGTGATGATAAAAATTACAATAGATAATGTGATTTATAATAGGTTTCAGGGTATATGTGTTTTACGGTGTGAAATTCCACATTCCTAGGATTCTTTCATCTATCAAATGCTGCTTGTAATGCAACTGTAATTGTCTAAAAACCTGTAATTTTGAATGCAGTGCGTGGCCTTGAAATACTAATGGAATTGAAGAGCATATTTGGAGTTCACTTTGACATGTAATTTTCAGATTTTAGGCAAAAATGAGTCATGACTTATTCAAAGCTTTGGTACATTTACAATTCTCTTCTGAGGAGACTTTTGAGCTTTCGTTCCCTTTTTTAATACAACTGGATGTATGGGAAGACGCGCAGAAACATGCATTGCAGGTTAATAAAGGGTTATCTCGTCCACCCTGGCAGCTAACCCTATAGTTGCACAAAACCAAAAGATACCAGACCCCTTTTGTTCCCTTTGGGACTCCCGGCCTTTCTTCTGTTTATCTCTACTTCCAAATGCAGGTTTTAATATTCTTTTTCCCCGTGCAGTGGCTTTGACTCATGAAGTTTTAAAGAAGGCTAGAGGAAATCTAGAGGTAAGTTAATAGAAAATGACACACTGCTTATTAACGTCTGAATTGCATTTTAAATGGGATGTAAAATAGGTGTTCTACAAAACATCATAATTATGTTTTATTTAGAAAAATAGGCTTTTTCTGACATTGTTGTCTTGGTGCCCTGCAGGGATTGGGCTTCAGGGTACAAACTTTAATTAAGTGAAATAATCTTTTATTACCAAAGCTTTGTAATAATGTATTTCTGTCACAATCACATGGAACATGTTAAAGCAGCAAATCTGCTTTCCTTTTTCTTTATTTTTTTGTAGTTCCAGGAATGAAGCAGGGGGTCTTCAGAGCTGAACTGTGTTAATTTCGGCTCCGGGACCCCCTGCTTCCCAAGATACTTACCTCCGTAGGCAGTGCCGGTAGAAAATCTGGTTGGGTTATTGGAATGTATTGTATGACTTTATTTATATAGCGCAATAAATGTACATAGCGCTTCACAGTAGTAATACATGTGGTAATCAAATAAATAACAGATAATATAAATAACAGATCATGGGAATAAGTGCTTTATTTATTTATAAAATATTTTACCAGGAAGTAATACATTGAGAGTTACCGCTCGTTTTCAAGTATGTCCTGGGCACAGAGTTATGATGACAAATACATGTTTACAAATACAGTTACATAAATGAGCAGGGTATACATTATATACAAGACATTGCGTGCATAGTTAAAGATAATATATATTATGGGCGTATGAAACAGTTACAGACCAGATTAAAATGTGTGACAGCCTTAGATTTGAAAGAACTTAAACTGGTTGTAGATGTAAGAGACTCTGGTAGGTTGTTCCAGTTTTGGGGTGCACGGTAAGAGAAGGAGGAACGGCCGGATACTTTGTTGAGCCTTGGGACCATGAACAGTCTTTTGGAGTCTGATCTCAGGTGATAAGTGCTGCATGTGGTAGGGGTGAGGAGCTTGTTCAGGGAGCTGGGTAGCTTGCCCATAAAGAATTTGAAGGCAAGACAGGAAAGGTGAACTTTGCGCCTAGACTCTAGTGATGACCAATCTAGTTCTTTGAGCATTTCGCAGTGATGTGTGTTGTAGTTGCATTGGAGAACAAAACGACAAATTGAATTGTAGAGGGTGTCAAGTTTGCTAAGGTAGGATTGAGTTGCCGAGCCATATACTATGTCTCCATAGTCAATAATTGGCATTAGCATCTGCTGTGCGATACGTTTTCTGACCAGGAGACGTAGGGAGGATTTGTTCCTGTAAAGTATCCCTAGTTTGGCATAGGTCTCGGTTGTAAGGGTATCAATGTGCATCCCGAATGTTAAATGGGAGTCAAACCATAAGCCCAGGTATTTAAAACTAGTGACAGGAGTTAGGGTGGTGTTAGCGTTGGTTCTAATGTGGAGCTCAGTCGCTGGAAGCTTTAAAAATGTAGTCTTGGTCCCAAATACCATTGTTACAGTCTTGTCAGTGTTTAAAAACAGTTTGTTTTGGGAAATCCAGTTTTCGAGTCTCAAAATGTCAGACTGAAGTATTTGTTGAAGGTCAGAGAGGCTATGGCTGTGTGCATATAGGATTGTGTCATCTGCATACATGTGTATTGAGGCTTCCTGACAAGCTGTGGGGAGATCATTGATGAACACTGAGAAGAGTAGGGGCCCCAGAACCGAGCCTTGCGGGGCACCGCAGGTGATATCCAGGGGGTTGGGAGTTAGAGCCAGAGATGGACACATGTTGGGATCTTCCTGATAGGTAGGACTGAAACCAGTTTAAAGCATGTTTCCCTATTCCAGAGCTCTGGAGTTTAAGCAGGATAGCATGATCAACAGTATCAAAAGCCTTTGCAAAATCTAGGAATACTGCACCAGTGAGTTGACCCCGTTCCATTCCACACTGGATTTCATTGCAAACTTTTAGCAGGGTAGTTACGGTAGAGTGTTTGGGGCGAAAGCCAGATTGGATTTGGCTAGGGAAATTTGTCTTGTTATAGTAATCGCTTAATTGGGAGTGGACACATTTTTCCATGACTTTGGATAGGATTGAGAGAAGTGAGATTGGCCTGTAGTTTGAGACAGTGTTTGTGTCCCCACTTTTGAAGATTGGGACAACTCTGGCAGCTTTCCAGGTTTTAGGGATATGGCCTGCACACAGGGTAGAGTTGACTATGGAAGCAATTGATTTGGCAATTGCTGGGGCACCAAGTCTTAGGAACCTAGATTGTAGTAAGTCAGGTCCACATTGGCTGCTTAGTTTTAATTTGAGAAGCGCTTGTGTAATCTCCTCTTCGGATACTGGGCCAAATTGAAAATTGCGGGCAGTGTTTGGAGGGGGTGGTGCTATAGGGGTACTCCCAGGATGAGATTCAGGTTTGTGGTTTGGGCTGCGTTTTGCTAATAAGTTAGTAGCACACCCCACAAAGTAATCATTGAATGCATTTGCAATGTCGGTGGGGTTTGTCAGAGTAATATCGCCCTTAGTGATGTTACTTGGCTGTTGATGGTTAGAAGGCTGGAATACACTACCGACACACTTTATTGAAGTGTGGTCGGTACCGCAAGCCGGGAAATCTCCCGGCTTGCTAGTGGCCGCCCCTCGGCGTGCCGCGCGTCATAGACGCGCGGTCACGCGTCATCGGGAGCGTGCGCCCGCTGCACGCGTGTCCAGGGGCTCCCCGAGGGAGCCCTGGTGTCCCGCGATCGCGGGACAGCGGCAGGGGGTTCCGGGGGACCCGGCGGACCCGGCAGCGGTAGGGAGAGCGCCCCGATCGGAGGGCGCTCTTCCGCTGCTTCGGCGTGCGCCCGTCACACTCGGGCGCGCGCCAGGCTACTGCTGCGGCACAGAACGGGCAAATGCTCGAATAAACTGTGCCGCAGCAGTATGTTGTTGATAACCTTCCAGAAGTTAGCTGAGTTTGATGTATTCTGGAGGTGATTGTCAGAGTAATATTGTGCTTTTGCATGCCTTGTTTGACTTGTGCACATGTTCCGCAGGCATCTGTAGTGATTGAGATCCTTGGTAGTGCCAGTTACTTTGTGGCTTTTCCACAAGGCATCCCAGAACTGGTAGAGTGTTATAAGGTCAGCTGTAACCCATGGAAGGTGGGCACCCCGTACCCTTATTTTGCGTAGTGGAGCATGGGTATCAGAGTTTTAAGAACTCGGATTGGAAATAGTCGAGCGCATAATCAGGGTAAGGAATTAAATCGATTCTGTGCCAAGGGCAGTTGGTAAGGTCAGCCAGAAACTGTTGTGGGTTAAAGTTTCTGAACGTTCTAGTGAGAACTTAAAGGCTTGATTGGGGCAGTTTAATTTTCCTTACACAGTACACTATTGCATGGTCACTGAAAATGTCAGGAAGAATGCCAGAGGATTGGATTCTGCTGGGATTTGAGGAGAGAATCCAGTCAAGCAAGGAATGGTTGTGCGATTTCAGGTTTGTCCGTATGGGTTGGGAAATGAGTTGCGATAGGTTAAGCGATTTAATTTGTGTGTGGATTTTGTGGTTTTTAGGGTCAAGCCAATTGAAGTTGAAATCCCCAAGAACTAGCAGCTCACTCTTCTCATTCAGAGAGGAAATGGAGCCAAGAAAATGGGTGATATCAGTCAGAGATTGTAGAGGGGCTTTAGGGGGACGGTAGATGCCAGCTAGCAAGATGGGCTTAGAAAAGGGGAGGCAGATTCTGCCAACTAGGATTTCAAAAGAGGTTGGGCTTGGGGGGCAATTTAACAGTGTAAATTGTAAGGTGTCTGCAATATAAAATAACACCCCTCCTCCTCTCTTTGACCTATCTCTCCTAGAAATGGAGTATCCCTGAATGGCGATATTTGCATCAGGGGTTTTAGGGGTTAGCCATGTTTCTGTCAGAACGATGGCTTTGGGTTTATGCACAAGGCACCATGCCCTTAGTTCATCCAGTTTGGGCAGTAGACTCCGGATATTTATATGGGCGACAGATAGCCCTTTTTGGAATTTGAAGCGGGTATTCTCAGGGGTATGGGACAGAGTTGAAGTGGGAGGGCCTGGGTTAGATTCAATATCACCTGCTAAAGAGAGTAATAGTATGAGTAGAAATTTGAGTAGTTGTTTGCAAGTTGTTACTTTATGATGTTTGCCATTTGAGTGTGCAGTGGTTGGTGTGCTGGTTTTCAGGGTTCTCCACCAGCATTCAGTAGATAGTGCAAGGCTTTTGAGTAATCCAGGGTGTATGGTGATGTTGGGCGTGGGCCAGGAGGGAGGCGTTTGTAGTGGATAGAGAGAATAACATTTCAATGAGGCCATGAGACATAAAAGTAACATTAAGGAAGAGGAGTCCCTGCCCCCAGGAGCTTAGTCTAATTGGTAGGTAGGGAGAACGTACAGAGACAGTAGGAGGGAGTTCTGGTAAGTGTGTCTGCAGGGGGCCAAGCTTTATGTATCATGTGTCCAGGATTATCCACAGTGCTATTCATATGCTTCTTTAAGCAGGTGTGTCTTAAGTTGGGTCTTAAAGGTGGATAGAGAGGGTGCTAGTCGGGTACTGAGGGGAAGGGCATTCCAGAGGTGTGGGGCAGTCAGTGAGAAAGGTTTAAGGCGGGAGAGGGCTTTAGATACAAAGGGGTAGAAAGAAGACATCCTTGAGAAGAAGGCAAGGGTCTGGATGGTGCATAACGAGAAATTAGGGCTGAGATGTAAGGAGGGGCAGAAGATGTAAAGCTTTAAAAGTGAGGAGAAGAATGGAGTGTGAGATGCGGGATTTGATCGGAAGCCAGGAGAGGGATTTCATGAGGAGAGATGCTGAGACAGATCTAGGAAAGAGTAGCGTGTGAATGGCGTCTTAAATGTCCCGCGGGCCAATAGGAAGCTGTGACGTCATCCATCGTGGCTTCCTATTGGCCCGGGTGACCCAGACATTTAAACCTGCGCAGCTGCTACCGGCACCCCCTACATAGGTATCTCGGGAAGCGGGGGGTGCCTGGGACTGAAATCAACGCAGGTCATCTCCTGAGACCCCCTACTTTCCAGCTCAGGGGCAGAAAATTGTATTTGTGGAGCATCTGCTCCTTGAAAAGGCTCGTCTATTTGGAGAGCGTTTCACACATTGGAAGTCGCCCTCCCCAGTTTGTGAAGTCCGTGAGGTTATACATGAAGCTGAGCTGGCTGCATCCAATGTAAGACTCCTACCAGGAGGTTAGACTGCGCAGGATGTACGCTTCATGTAGGAAGGGACCAAGGGGAGTATCTCAGTGGTAATGTCACGGACTATAGTGTGAAAAATGAATAAACTTTTGTCATTTTTTTTATTGTCTTGTCATAATTTGAAATTTGAAATGCGTAGTAACTGATCGATTTTGTAGGCCGGAAATACTAATAATCTTTTATTTATTTTGTGACAAAGGCCTAGAGTTGCTAAATCGCGCATATTAGGGCCAATGGGACATAAAGGCAGGAACATCCAAATCATTAAAAATGCTCTTTCTTTAAAAAAATATTTCTACTTTCGTAACTAATATGTTTTTTTTAAGTTATAATAAATATGCAAGTAAAAAAAAGAAAATAAAGAAGGAGCGGCTCAGTTAGTAAAGACACTGACTGGCACGGAGTGTGAAGCAGGGGAACCTGGTTCAATTCCCGCTGTTGGCTCCTTGTGACCTTGGGCAAGTCACTTTATCTCCCTGTGCCTCAGGCACCAAAAACAGAGTGTAAACTCCACGGGGCAGGGACCTGTGCCTGCAAAATGTCTCCCTAAATGCCAGGAAGATGCAATGTAAATAAATGATCTGTAGCAGATACCTCCAGCACTGGGGAGTAAACGCAGCCTGAAATGAGAACTTCATATGAAATTCCTCTTTTTTAAACAACCCCTCCTGCTGCTGCCTGTCCTAGGCGGGGCTAGCAATGACATCACAGGCGGTGACAGACAGCGAGAGACACAGAACCCTGAACATGGCGGCACACGGAGGGAACCATGACGTCCATTACTTGGGATTATTTACCTTGATTGCTTTATTGATATTTAGTAATTTCCTAACACAGGGGTTCTCAACTTCAGTCGTCAAGACCCCCAACAGGTCAAGTTTTAAAGATATCCCTGCTTCAGCACAGGTGTTCAACTCAGCCACTGATTGAGCCACCTGTGCTCTCACAGGGATATCCTGAAAACCTGACCCGTTGGGGGTCTTGAGGACTGGAGTGGGGAGCCCCTCTCCCAGTATATAAAAATACATTGATATTGGAATACTGTGTATTTGTGTTTGTTTTTTCATACTGTTATAATATGTATTTGTTTCTTTATTTTTAGATGCAGCCCTATGAAAACCATCAATAAGAGGATGGGGCCAAATAAAATCAACAAAATTACGCTCACAGCGATACATCGGCGACTTTATTTTAATGCAGTGTTTTCCTTGTTAATATTTTTATATTGATATTATTATTTTACAACGTAACATCTTTTAGAAGTCTTACAAGAGCTAAAATGCTCAATTAAGTTAAAACAAAGTGACAGTATTTTAACATGGATTTTCAGTATGGTTTATTGAGCTTTTGAAGACATTTCTTGTTTGTCCCTATTCAATCCAAATGTAAAGTATTATAATTTTACAACATAAAAATTGTTTGTTTATATGTACAGTTGTGAGACAGATATCCTGTGTTTGTTGAGACATGCATCAAAAGTTAGTGTTAAAGAAGAAATGTTTAAACACAGTGAATTAGTTAAAGTATGCAAATTAAATCATGCATTTTGAAAGCAGCATTTTGTGATTATTTATTTCCCCCCCCCAATACTTTTTCTCTGTTACCATTACCCACCCTCGTATATGCACCAGGAGCATGCTCTGCATCCAGCAATCCTACTTTGTTTCAGCCAAAGGAATAGAAGTCGTCCTTTGCCAATGTATCACTTCCAGTAGGTATATGTACATAAACTCCAGGCGAGGAACAAACAGCCTCTCCGTTCTTTCCCCAAAACTCACATTTGTTGGAGTTTGGGGAAAAAAATCAGTTGCTATTTAAACAAACAAAAAAAAACATCCTAATGAATAAATACTTGAAAATTTCAGGGGGAGAAAAACGGAAGAAAATCTGAAAATAAGAGTATTTGTGCATAAAATGTGAGGTGGCAGCAGCTCTAAAATTACAGAGGGTAGTATTAACCCCTTTATGCTAGCGCTAGAACAAGAGGTCATGCTCTGAAGCTGGAGGATGGAAGTACATTACTGAAAGAGTAGTGTATCCATGGAGCACTTCCAACGGAGGTGGGAGAGTATAATACAGTAAGAGAGTTTAAAAACCAATATCCTGGGAAGTAGAATAATGACCAAACCATAAGCCAATCCCAAGACCAGTCTCTGGGAACAAAGTAGCCCACCCCCAAGGATAGTGCGCATGTCAGCCCGAAAAGAGCCTTCAAACCTGGCGACACCTACAGGACCGTGTGTATAGGACATAGGATGTATTTGTATTCAACTAGACTCAACCCACCATTTTACTTTCTGCCATGTGGTTCTTACCTGCCTTTCTATTCTGCGTTTCTATGGTCTTCTCTGTCCTGTGGTGAGGGAGCAGGACATACTGTAGTAACTGCACATGGGAGCATCTCTGTCCTGTGGTGAGGGAGCAGGACATACTGTAGTAACTGCACACGGGAGCATCTCTGTCCTGTGGTGAGGGAACATGACACATACTGTAGTAACTGCACACGGGAGCTTGATCCGCTGCCATTGCGAGGTTTGATTTTGTCCAGCTCCTCTGCCGCAGAATAATTTAGTAAAGTTAGTAATAACCTGCGCACTGGGTGGATGAGTCTGATTAGAGGGGACAGGAGCTCTGATTCAAGACTACGCTGCTCCATCTACACTGGGGAAGAAAGGAGCAGTGGTAACCGAGGAACAACTCCTATTCCTCCTACTGTCCCCATACACTGTCCTCTGTCCCGCCGTGTCTGTCACTGCTAGGGTTGCCAGGTGGCTTCCCCAAAAATACTGGACACAATTGTGAATGGTTAAGATGCTCCATGCGGTTTCCTCCTCCTTTGCCCCACCCTCAGGCTCCTGACACCTAGTGATTGGCTGCAATACCCAGCAGCAGCCAATCAGGATGGAGGAAGCTTCCCAGCCCCATAGTAAAAGTCCTGCTCTCTCCCTTCTCAGTGAAATCCCGTGACTCCCCTCACCCCCAAGCCGGTCAGGTCACTATGTCCAGAGAGGTAATACCGATATACGCATACATGTCCAGTATTACCTCTCATTTTTTTTACTGGACAGTGTCCAAATACAGGACAGTTCTGTTCAATACTGGACACCTGGCAACCCTAGTCACACCCCTCCTTTTATATCACCCCTCAAGCCCCCCTACCAGTGGGCCCCTGAATGTGCCAATGTCCCTTCATGTCAAACCCCCCACCCCCACCGCTTGCCATAGCTCTCTCCATGTGGGTCACAGCCCCCTAAAATCTCCAACCGCTGTTCTCCATGGCTCCAGCTCCCCTCGCCCATGGCTTTCACATCCCACCCATGCCCCTCCCCCCCTGACAATGGCACCCGCATAGATATCACAGGGTACATTCCAGCATCTGGCTGTACATATTACACACCAGAGGTGGCTGCATGAACATGCTTTAAGATCCCTTGGAAATGGAAAATGATTAAACCTTCACTCACTGGGGGAAATATTTTTCACTAAGTGCATAACCTTTTGTTTAGTGATAACTGCAGCACCCCAGAGATATATATTTGTCTTATTAACGCTTGTGGGAGTCTAAAAAAAAAAAAAATGGCTGCCCTTTTGCCGTATGATTTGCACTAATGCTCTTCCTGTCTACGCACTGAATCTAATTTGCAATAAAAAGATGACGCATACCCACTGTACACATTGTATTCCAATTACGCCATTTATTATCATTTGCAGACCAAATAATGTCAGACTACAGGATCAGCCCCAAATCAGGAAGATAATACATTTAGTTATAACCCATATAATGAAACCTCCTTGCTGCATTACGTCAGTGTTTGGCACACGCCAACTTATTGATGAGCTAACAGACAACAAAAATGTAAAGACTTTTTAGGGTTGGTGCCAGGTTTCATTTGGTAGACTTTTTTGTGCGCAAAACACAAAAAGAAACATTTGAAGCTAATGGCGCAGATTGAGCCATTTCGGTACATACAGAAGGCATAGTACACAAAAGCAATTAAAAATGAGCTTTTCACGGGTCAATTTTGGGCCTAAAGGGAAGGTTGGCGCCACAGCCTCGATCACTGTGCACCACATACAGTGACATATCCACTGCCAAGTACTGAACACTGAAAGCTAGGGGCTGGGCATTTAAAGATGGCAGCAAATCTCCCATGAAGTCTAAAAATCAGTGAGATAGACTCTAGATTAGTGGCACGTAACAGGTCTGTGACAGAACAGACCGTGAAAACAGCGGTGGGCGCCGGACACAGACGATGTCACAGTGACGGAGAAAAAGAAGGGATTGATTTGGAGATAGCTGACCATTCTTCCATATGTCATATTAAGCTGGTTTATTCAGTGGGACTGCACCTTTAACACATCTAACAAGTAAATATTATACAAAGATCGGCTCTATTTATGATTCATATAAGGCACGCAGAGTCCTCTGCATTTTTATAAGGCGCATAAAAGTATTAAACGAAGATTTAAGCCTATACTTTTCATTTTTATTTTCCTTGCAATTATCCTAAAAGGTCAAATATTTGCTTTATCTGTATAATTCAATTTCATAAAGGCCTTTTTGATTTAAATGAACTCCCGTGTAATAGCTGCAATCAAAAAGGAAGATTAATTAAGCTTACGAGAAACGTACTGTGCCTTATCAGACCTTTTATGTTATTGAGATCACTAATGTATTTCCATTTGGGATTAATATGGTGATCTTGCTCTGTTCCCACTCTGATTTATCTGTTATGTGTTCCGAAGTCCATGTCTCATACAGGAAGGTACATAAAAGGCTACTAGGCAGGAATTATGCATTAGATATTGTGCTAAGTAATTACGACTTGGTATTTATGGATGCAAAGATCTCTGAGGCGCCTATATTTAATTTATTTAATTTGGTCAGCTCCACCAAACATTTTATGATCAACTCCTTTTATTTAATTGGGTGTCCTTGGTAAGGATGAGCTGTTGCAGAGTCACTGAATCCAAACCCCCTTCCCTCCGAACTGGGTGATGGCGGAGCTTACTGTAGTTATAAACCGTACCGCAGATCGGATTTAGGGACCCAAATCCTGTTTCTGCCTCAAATTCGGTTCAGGACCCCTCTTCCCAACCCTGAGCACCCGAACCCCCTGCTGTGGCTTAGAGGGAGGGAACAGAGGAGGTTAGTGGTGTTCACAGGGGAGGAGGGACACCACCTTAAAAAAGGGCTCCAGACAATCACGCCAACCCCTCCTCCCCAGATCACCAACATTTCAATTTATTCACCATTGTGATAATGTCACAGACTTTTGTTTGGTTCTGAGCCCATTGATTATTTTTTACCCAGCATGCATCTCTTTATACTTCTTTGGAATTATCTTCACATTTAGGGTCCAAGTTTCACTTCCATACGTGAGCACGGACAGGATACAACGGTCACATCCATACGTGAGCACGGGCAGGATACACGGGTCACACACTTTCCTCTTGAGGTTCAGTGGAAGGTTCCCTTGAAAGATTGTCTTGTTTCTTTCAAATGTGCTACATCCCATCTACATTCTCCTATACATTTTTTTTGAAAGGTTCCCATCCATTGTTACTTGCCGGACAAGGTAGACATCAACTTTGACTTCTAGTTCTATTCCATTTATTTCGATCTTTGCAGAGTTGACGCATTTGTTGAACATCCTTTTGGTCTGGCTGAGATTCATATGGAGGTCCACCTTCTTGGCTTTGATGAGCTCTCTGATTTGTTGATGGACGTCTTCTGGACTTGTGACAAAAATAACAATGTCATCTGCAATTCTTAGGTGCTCAAATATTCACCATTGATTTGTATTGTTTTTTTCTTCCCAATTCAATGTCTTGAACAATTCTTCAAGTGTTTCTGTGAAGAGCTTTACTGACATGGTATTTGCTTGTCACCTGTCAACTATAATGGTTGATATGGCATTCTCGTAAATTTTCCATATAATGTCAATGTACGCTTCTTCAACACTTTGTCTTCTTAATGCATTTAAAACTGCTGAGGTGTAGACAGAATCAAATGCTTTTTTCATAATCTACAAGTCCTAAACTGAGTGGTAAATCGTATTCATTACTTTGGGAAATTACTTCTTGCACAACTTGGATGTGGTCCATTGGGTTGTATCCACTGAAAATCCAGCTTGTTCTCTAGGCTGCGCTAAATCCAAGGTCTGTGACAGCCGATTTAGGGTGTATCTTCTTAACAATCTTGTAAGTGATTGGAAGTATACTGGTCTGTAGTTCTTGAGGTCTTCTTCGTCTCCTTTCTTTTGGATGAGGATAACTATGGCATAGCCCCATTGTTCCGGAATGTTCTTGTTCTTCAAGCAGCATGTCAAGAGGTTTGCAAGTGTTTTTTCTGATTCTTTCGGGATTTCAGTAGTAACGCCATCTTCTCCGGTGCCTTGCCATTCTTGGTTTTCATTGCTTTGCCACTTCTGGGAGGACACACCATAGGTGGTTTCTTCCTCTGCTGGATTATTCTGTGTTATCCGTGTTCTCATACAATTTTATGTAGAAGTCCTCAACTCTCTTTATAAGTGCACAGTCTTTCATTGTTGATCCATTGTCTTGTTTGAGGGCCATGATTTGCTTCTTCCCAATATAAGTCGTTGCTTCATCTTCTTTAAGCTTTTCTTATCTTGTATGTATGCATGTATGTATGTGCGTCTTTATTTTTACAGCGCCATTACTGTACATAGCGCTTCACAGCAGTAATACACGTGACAATCATATAAAAAATAAATTATATAAATAACACAAAGGGGAGAAGTGCTTCAGACATAAAAGTAACATTTAGGAAAAGGGGTTCCCTGCTCCGAAGAGCTTACAATCTAATTTTGTTGGTAGGAAGAATGTACAGAGACAGTAGGAGGGCGTTCTGGTAAGTGCGTCTGCAAGGGGCCAAGGTTAATGTATGAGGTGTTTATTATCAGCC
Organism: Ascaphus truei; assembly: GCF_040206685.1. NCBI lineage: Eukaryota > Metazoa > Chordata > Amphibia > Anura > Ascaphidae > Ascaphus > Ascaphus truei. The sequence continues at coordinate 30,936,956 of NC_134503.1, read as the reverse complement.
ACGGAGCTACTCAGATGCTTACTTATGCAGGTGTGTTTTAAGGTGGATAAAGAGGGTGCTAGTCGGGTATTGAGGGGAAGGGCATTCCAGAGGTGTGGGGCAGTCAGAGAGAAGGGGTGAAGGCGGGAGAGGGCTTTAGATACAAAAAGGGGTAGAGAGAAGACATCCTTGAGCAGAACGCAAGAGCCGGGATGGTGCATAGCAAGAAATTAGGGTGAGGTGTAAGGAGGGGAAGGATAGTCTCTCACAATATCAGTTACATTTTTAAAAATCTTCATTTATACTTTTACGGATCGTCTCACAGCTGTACATATTCAATTCTTGTTGCATCCTGGGATTGCTTCATTTCTTGTCCTGCTTTCTCTCGACTAGTATTTTTTTATCCTGTTTTTGTTAGCAAATCTTCAAAAAAAATTCTGCGCTTTCAACTACAATTTTAATAAGATTTTTATAATTGTTTGTTAAAGTGTCCCTATATATTTTGAGCAAGCTGAAGCAATTTTTAAGCTGTAGTTCAAATTCTCTGCATTTATTCTTGATGTTGATTGGTTTTGTCTTCTTTTAAATCAGTTTTCTTCTTTCCATCTTTGCATTTAGATGTAATTTGCAGCGAGCCAATCGGTGATCATTACTTGTGTCAAAACGGTTAAGGACTGTGCGTCTTCAATCACGTGTTTTTTGATTGCTTAGGATATAGTCAATTTCATTCTTTCTTCCATCGTGTCCAGTCCATGTCTGTGTTATATTTTGGTTCCCCAATAATTAATTCACGACATACAAGTTTTCACAATACTGCAAATTGTACCAATCTGTCCACACATTACTCATTCCTGTTGCCGTAACAATACTTACCAACTGATGTTTCGTCTCTCTGCTGGGCGCCAATGTTTGCGTTGAAATCTCCCATAATGTCCTTGTGGCGACAATTTCCTTTGTGTTTAAGTGGGCTGGAGCTTTGAGTGCTGTGGGTCATATGATGTCCTGTATACAGTACTCTACTTTGGTGGGGTCATATCATTGAAATTCCACTAGAGGTCAGTACAACATAACAAACTGATGTATATTCCTGTTTCCAAGTGGGTCACACACCTCAAGCAGCGGTTCTGCGGGTCAATTAACTTGTGCAAAGTAATCTTTACAATCACCAAAATCAAATTTGGCTAAGAAAATATCAACGTTTTGCTGCTTTGGTGAAATTCCCACGTTGAGCTCCCACATGCGCTGAATGAGCATCGCTGCCTTTGAAGCCAGTGAATTTGATTTAAATACCAGTGTCCGCTCTCTGAGCGATTTATGTAGCGGTTATAGGAGCAGCTAGGGGAAGACATAGGGAGCGGTTAGAGGAGCAGTTAGGGTAAGACATAATGGGTGCAAAAAAATACAGCACCAGAATTCTCAAAATCTATAATAAAATAACTCCAGTGCCGGTCATTTTGCCACACCAGTTTTGCAGCCGTCAGACTTGAATTAATAGACCTCACACTTATCTAATCTATATTACGAGAATAGTTTGGGGCATTGTAGAAATCCCAAATATATCAGTGTCCAGCACAAGGTCGTGGCTAATTGAGCTTGTTGATGTTTACGTCCCTCTGGGTAGATTATCCACAATAATAAGACAACACATTTCAGCTTCTCTCTGCAGTGAGCTGCATACTAAGACATTCAGGACAGCAGCATCAGTCTCTTTGAATTAACGTTGAGATAAACGTGTCACGTGGAAGAGACGCGAGGCCAATAACAAGCACTTTTGGTTCCAAAAGTTGTCTAAACTTTTTGCTGGGTTTCTCAAACATTTTTAACCCTTTGGGGGGGGGAGGGGTTAGCTACTACATCAGGGTCGGCCAACTCCAGTCCTCGAGGGACATCAACAGGTTAAGTTTTCAGGATATCCCTGCTTCAGCACAGGTGGCTCAATCAGTGGCTAAGTCAAAGAATGAGCCACTGATTAATCCACCTCTGCTGAAGCAGGGATATCCTGGAAACCTGTCCTGTTGGTGGCCCTTGGGAACGGGAGTTGGCCAGTCATTGACTACTTCATGGGGCCTGACACCTGACACTCTTGGGCTCCCTGTGACATTGGCGAGACATAATGTTACTGCTCGTTTTTTTTTGGGGGGGGGGGGTCAAATTCTATGCGCCCCACATGCCATCTATGAGGATGTGGAAAGGACAAGGGGGACTCTCTCCTCTTCCGTTCCGTTATCAGTGACGGTACAACCCTCAAAGGGTTAAAGTTCGAAGGTACCCGGCAAGGCGAATTACTGCATGTTCACACATCACTGCCCCCCCCCCCCCCCCATATTGATCTGGGACTATAGGGGGGCATTTGTTGCTTAGACATTATATTTCTTTACCTCCTGCTGGCTCCCTGCTGCACAGCAGCTTAAAGCAGGAGTCCAAGCTGACTGCCATTTAAAACATATTTTTTTTATTTACTGTAATTGATCTATTCTTTCCCTTTTCAGCGCTGCTTTGTTTTGTCTTAATCTGATGCTTTGATTTAAGCATTTCAAACATTAAGTATCTGGGAGCTAAAAATGGAACTCTCCCCAGATCTCAGTGCAGCCTCAAGGTTACCAGCACACGCTCAGAAGCAGTGATACTAACGTTTTATCACTAAAACCTGTATAGGGAAGGGGAAACTCGTTGATACTGAAACCCCACACTCCATATCATACCATGAACACTAGTCTTTTGACACCGTAAGACTAACAGACCCGCTACAATCCCAGTAGATAATGGTGTCTGACGGAATCCAGCGGGATTTGAAGGTAAATCCTACAGACGGATTTATATAGATGGATGGATAAAGAAGATACGCTATTCTGTATTCAAGTGGACTTGTTTAAAAAATGTTCCTGTCTCTGTTTTATAATGCACGCTGGGAAGGTTGATTGTGTCAAATCACTGCTGGGTGACTCTTCAAAGGTTTTTGTGTTCTAAAGACAAAACTTCAAATCTATTTCAATCCTTAATAATAGCGGAATATTACATTTTCCCCGCGTACTTAAGAACTGATCCAGCAGGGATTTTGTTTAAAATTCTTTAAAATGTTCTTTTTTACTTAATGTATACAAATATATAATAGTGGAGAACACTGACAAAGGTTTTCTGTCTCTCTCTTATAAATGCCTCGTCAATGTTTAATAAGCCCGTTCAGCTGGTTATAAATGCTGCATGATGTGATATGCAGGTAAGGCACTTTAAAAGAGCTATTAAGAAATTAGCTCAAACTGTATTTTGCTCCCTAATGCAGTCGAGCTCTTGAACAGAAATCCTTCACATCTCTAGGAGATGGCAGGCCTTTGAATACTGTGCCGTCTGCTTTGTGAATGACAAATAGTTTCAAACTGATTCCCTTCCGTGTAGATTTGAGTTTTGTTAATGCATATGCAGAGAGGATGAAGATGTAATCACGGTGGTATGGCCGTGGTATCTCCAGCGGGCCACGCCAGCCCCAGAGCAATCTGCTTTTCCAGTGTCGATGTTCTGAAAATGTTTGTAGTACTTTCAGAATCCTCCTCTACTTTAAAGGGTTAATCCTTCCTAGGATCAAATGGCAATAATATGTTTAAGGGGATACACAGAGGCGGTTCCTACAATCCCATTAGTACTGCATGTTATATATTTTTGTTCGTTATCATATCTCTCCGCGTGTTATTATATCACTCTGTGTGTTATTATATAGCTCTGCATGTTATATATCTCTCTGGCTGCTATTATATCTCTGTGTTATATCTCTCTCTGCATGTTATTATATCTCTCTGCATGTTATATATACCTCTGGCTGTTATATCTCTCTGCGTGTTATTATATCTCTCTGCGTATTATTATATCTCTCTGCGTGTTATTATATCTCTCTGGCTGTTATATCTCTCTCTGCATGTTATCTCTCTCTCTCTGCATGTTATATACTGTATCTCTCTACATGTTATATCTCTCTACATGTTATTATATCGCTCTGTGTGTTATTATATCTCTCTATGTGTTATTATATCTCTCTGCATGTTATTATATCGCTCTGCGCGTTATTATATCTCTGCGTGTTATTATATATCTCTGCATGTTATTATATCGCTCTGTGTGTTATATCTCTCTGCATGTTATTATATCGCTCTGCATGATATATCTCTCTACATGTTATTATATCGCTCTGTGTGTTATTATATCTCTCTGCATGTTATTATATCGCTCTGCGTGTTATTATATATCTCTGAATGTTATTATTTATCTCTGTGTGTTATTACATCTCTCTGCGTGTTATATCTTCGTCATTATATCACTCTGCATGTTATATCGCTCTGTGTGTTATTTTATCACTTTGCATGTTATTATATCTCTCGGCGTCATTCTATCGCTCAGCATGTTATTCTATCGCTCTACATGTTATTATATCGCTCTGCATGTTAATATATCTCTCTGCATGTTAATATATCTCTCTGCATGCTACACTCCTTTGGAGAAAGTCCATAATCCTACTGCTGCCTAAACTGCCTTACACATTGCCGAGACGGAGGGCACGGCAGGGGGCGTCACGGAGGCGGCTGCATCACTCGAATACACAGCGGCTGGAAGGGGCGAGGCAGACACCATCGGATCTACAGGACATTCGTAGCGGGTGCCACACTACCCCTAGAAGTGTGAATGCTGTCTTACTATGAAGATATTGTGAGTTTGATACCACTTGTTTTTAGATAAGATTTTTAAATAATTTGTGCTACTCTATGGGCGTTTTTTGAACTGTCCTCTCTCTTTTTCATCTCCCTGTGTGTTATTATATCTCTGCGCGTTTTTATATCTCTGCGCGTTTTTATATCTCTCTGCGTGTTATTATATCTCTCTGCGTGTTATTATATCTCTGCGCGTTTTTATATCTCTGCATGTTATTATATCTCTCTGCGTGTTATTATATCTCTCTGCGTGTTATTATATCTCTCTGCGTGTTATTATATCTCTGCGCGTTTTTATATCTCTGCATGTTATTATATCTCTCTGCGTGTTATTATATATCTCTGCGCGTTATTATATCTCTCTGTGTGTTATAATTTCTCTCTGCGCGTTATTATATCTCTCTGCGTGTTATTATATCTCTCAGCGTGTTATTATATCTCTCTGCGTGTTATTATATCTCTCTGCGCGTTATTATCTCTCTCTGCGCGTTATTATCTCTCTGCGCGTTATTATATCTTACCTCTCTGCGCGTTATTATATCTCTCTGCGCGTTATTATCTCTGCGTGTTATTATATCTCTCTGTGTGTTATTATATATCTCTGCGCGTCATTATATCTCTCTGCGTGTTATTATATCTCTCTGCGCGTTATTATATCTCTCTGTGTGTTATTATATCTCTGCGCGTTTTTATATCTCTGCATCTTATTATATCTCTCTGCGTGTTATTATATCTCTCTGCGCGTTATATCTCTCTGCGCGTTATTATATCTCTCTGCGCGTTATTATATCTCTCTGTGTGTTATTATATCTCCCTGTGTGTTATAATATCTCTCTGCGCATTATTATATCTCTCTGCGTGTTATTATATCTCTCTGCATGTTATTATATCTCTCTGCGTGTTATTATATCTCTCTGCGTGTTATTATATCTCTCTGCGCATTATTATATCTCTCTGCGTGTTATTATATCTCTCTGCGTGTTATTATATCTCTGCGTGTTATTATATCTCTCTGCGTGTTATTATATCTCTGCGTGTTATTATATCTCTCTGCGTGTTATTATATCTCTCTGCGTGTTATTATATCTCTGCATGTTATTATATCTCTGCGCGTTTTTATATCTCTGCGTGTTATTATATCTCTCTGCATGTTATTATATCTCTCTGCGCGTTATTATATCTCTCTGCGCGTTATTATATCTCTGCGCGTTATTATATCTCTGCGCGTTATTATATCTCTGCGCATTATTATATCTCTCTGCGCGTTATTATATCTCTCTGCATGTTATTATATCTCTCTGCGTGTTATTATATATCTCTGCATGTTATTATATCTCTCTGCGTGTTATTATATCTCTCTGCATATTATTATATCTCTCTGCATGTTATTATATCTCTCTGCGCATTATTATATCTCTCTGCGTGTTATTATATCTCTGCATGTTATTATATCTCTGCATGTTATTATATCTCTGCATGTTATTATGTCTCTGCATGTTATATCGCTCTGCATATTATTACATTGCTCTATACAGCCACAAATGGTCAGTAGGTGGCGCTCACATCTAAAGTTCAGAAAGAAAAATAATACGCCAAATGAAAATAAGATTTTTTTTACCCACAGCTCAAACAATATTAATCATTTCATTTCTTCTATAGCGCAGTAGTGTGAACAGATCTCTGCAAATGGAACTGTGTACTGTACGCTGTGGGGACAGTGTGCTCACAATTGTAAGCCTAGAGTAGTAGCTAAATAAAGCCGTGGCACTCTGCTTTACTACACCTGTTACAGATCGTGAAAAAGCCATTTGTTCCTCATTTCAGAAAGGGATATATTCTGGCTTAAAAAAAAAAATTCCAAAAGAAAAGGTGTGTAAATAAGCCAGGGGCGGCCAACACCAGTTCTCAAGAGCTACCACTAGGTCCGATTTTCAGGATATCCCTGCTTCAGCACAGGTGGCTGACAGTCGCTGTGTCACTGGAGCATGGCCCTGGCTTTTATATTTAATATTATATATATTTATATTAGAAAAAGTCGTACACAATTGTAAGCCTTCCCAGTCCTACATCTTAGTCCTTAAAAAATTAGCTGTATTTAAAAGGGTCCTTCCCATATCTTTTATGTCATATTACTATGTGCTGATCAGGAGTTTGCACAGGCAAAGCCCCTCTCTTCCTCACTTCATGGCCCGTTACACCCCCCCCCCTCACAATGGCAATTGGCCTATTAGTCAAACATGCCTAATAGCTGCAAGCCGCTCTTCTCCACGTCGCTCCAACACACTTTCTCATCGCATCCTCCCATCTTACTTTTGGGTGTCGTCTTGGTCTTTTAATCTCTCCTGGAATTCAGTCGGGTTCCATTTTTGTCCAATGATGGTCACTTCCTCTTGCGATATGTCCGGCCCGCCGCCATTTTAATTTCTTCCCCCTTGTAATGATGTCACAGACTTTTATTTGGTTTCTCACCCATCCATCCTTTTTCCCGTCTCTTCGGGTAATACCCAGCATGCATCTCTCTATACTTCTTTGCGTTGTCTGAAGCTTCTGAATTATCTTCGTATTTAGGGTCCAAGTTTCACACCCATACGTGAGCACGGGCAGGATACATGAGTCACATCCATACGTGAGCACGGGCAGGATACATGAGTCACATCCATACGTGAGCGCGGGCAGGATACACGGGTCACACACTTTCCTCTTAAGGCTCAGTAGAAGAATCCCTTGAAATATTGTCTTGTTTCTTCCAAATGCCTCCATTCCATCTTCATTCTCCTATTGATTTTATTCAAAAGGTTCACATCCAGTTCTTTGTCGGCCAAGGTAGATAGTCTTCAACTTCTAGTACTATTCCATTTATATATATAATATTATATATATATATATATATATATATATATATATATATATATATATACACACAGTATTAATATACACAGTAATATTTACAGGTGCTATATATATATATATATATATATATATATATATATATATATATATATATATATATATATCAGCTGTAAATATTACTGTATATATTAATACTGTATATATATATACACACACACAAAGACTACCGCATGCACACCAATAACATAATTGTACCCAAAAAACCTGGCATGTATTTCCAAACAATATTACAGAAGCCAGCGGTGCTCCAAGGAATAAAGATATGATAAGCAGCAAAAAGAATTCCTGACGGAGCACACAGGTATAACAAAAAAGTATAACAAAGTTTATTGTAATATAAAAACAGGGGAGAAAGTATAAAAAGTGGTGGGGGGTGCCTCAATACTCATCACAGAATCACTAATCCTCTAAGTATTGTTTGAGTGTGAGTATTGAGGCACCCCCCCCCCCCCCCCCCACCACGTTTTTTACTTTCTCCCCTCTTTTTATATTACAATAAACTTTGTTATACTTTTTGTTATACATGTGTGCTCCGTCAGTAATTCTTTTTGCTGCATACATACACATACACATACACACTTCAGAGCTGTGTCCCCTTCGAAATGCAGTTTGCAATTAACTTCCAAACGAACAAAAGCTGACAATCTTTGCTTTTAGAACAGATATATTTGTTAAATTGGGTACATTTATTACAAAAATTAGTTTTTTTGGCCCACTACGAGTAATTGCACCTCTAAGTATGGTTACATTTGTTTATGTTAGTTTAAAACATTTTTTTATAATTTTAATTTAATCAAAGTAAAATGATTATATTGTTTCTTGAATAATTCTACTCTTATCAGGTAATTATCGCTCTTCTTTCCTTTTATCTGTTTGGCAAATGATAGCAGCATAATTAGTTTAAAGAAAAAAATAAGTGGCAAATAGCGGGTGATGAAGAAACAGGAATTATAATGTTCTAGTCTTCCTGGATCAAAGGAGGATGTGACCTCTCATGGAGAAGTCAGTGATTTTCCAGGTCTGGTCACATCCAGTTATGGAGCTACAGCCCTTTGTTGGAAGATGTGGTGCCCTCCTCTCATGGTGGAGAAGATGGTGCTACAGATTATTGCAGGGTGGAGATGTGGTGGGAGAGATGGCGGCACACCTTGATGTAGGGTGGAGATGTGGTGGGAGAGATGGCGACACACCATGGTGTAGGGTGGAGATGTGGTGGGAGAGATGGCGGCAAACCTTGGTGTAGGGTGGAGATGTAGTGGGAGAGATGGCGGCACACCTTGGTGTAGGGTGGTGGGAGAGGTGGCGACACACCTTGGTGTAGGGTGGAGATGTGGTGGGAGAGATGGCGTCACACCATGGTGTAGGGTGGAGATGTGGTGGGAGAGATGGCGGCACACCTTGGTGTAGGGTGGAGATGTAGTGGGAGAGATGGCGGCACACCTTGGTGTAGGGTAGAGATGTAGTGGGAGAGATGGCGGCACAGCTTGGTGTAGGGTGGGGATGTGGTGGGAGAGATTGCGGCACCGCTTGGTGTAGGGTGGAGATGTGGTGGGAGAGATGGCGGCACACCTTTGTGTAGGGTGGAGAGATGGCGGCACAGCTTGGTGTAGGGTGGGGATGTGGTGGGAGAGATGGCGGCACAGCTTGGTGTAGGGTGGAGATGTGGTGGGAGAGATGGGGGCACAGCTTGGTGTAGGGTGGAGATTTGGTGGGAGAGATGGCGGCACACCTTTGTGTAGGGTGGAGAGATGGCGGCACAGCTTGGTGTAGGGTGGGGATGTGGTGGGAGAGATTGCGGCACAGCTTGGTGTAGGGTGGAGATGTGGTGAGAGAGATGGCGGCACACCTTTGTGTAGGGTGGAGAGATGGCGGCACAGCTTGGTGTAGGGTGGAGATGTGGTGGGAGAGATGGCGACACACCTTGCTGTAGGGTGGAGATGTGGTGGGAGAGATGGCGAAACACCTTGCTGTAGGGTGGACATGTGGTGGGAGAGATGGCGGCACAGCTTGGTGTAGGGTAGAGATGTAGTGGGAGAGATGGCGGCAGAGCTTGGTGGAGATGTGGTGGGAGAGATGGCGGCACAGCTTGGTGTAGGGTGGAGATATGGTGGGAGAGATGTCGGCACACCTTGCTGTAGGGTGGAGATGTGGTGGGAGAGATGGCGGCACACCTTGGTATACTGTAGGGTAAAGATGTGGTGGGAGAGATGGCGGCACAGCTTGGTGTAGGGTGGAGATGTGGTGGGAGAGATGGCGGGTGGCACAGCTTGGTGTAGGGTGGAGATGTGGTGGTTGAGATGGCGGCACACCTTGGTATAGGGTAAAGATGTGGTGGGAGAGATGGCGGCACAGCTTGGTGTAGGCTGGAGATGTGGTGGGAGAGATGGCGGTGGCACAGCTTGGTGTAGGGTGGAGATACAATGCACAAAGTCCAATAAACGTATGTATAACTGTGTACGTGAAATGCCGAGGCTATTAGGGAAATGTGAATCCGCTCAAATCCGTTTCCCAACATTTCTCGCATTTTCAACCCAAAATCCATTTCGTGGTGTAAAATCTGCAAACAGATTTGGTCGGTTTTAATCAGTGCGGATTCATCAAAATTCGCCATTGGATACAACCGCTTGGCGGATTCTTATTGGCAGCAATAATAAAAAAAATCCGCAAAACGCGAATCGCCCTCTTTGAGGTGGATCCGCTGAAATCCGCGGCCCAAAGGAACCGTCCGATCTGCTGCGGGTCCCAATTCACCAAAACAAATTGCCCATCTCTAATGGCCATTTCTACCCAACTGTGTCTTGGTGTTCTGTGTGCGTGCGCTGTCTGTGCGTGCGTGTGCTGTCTGTGCGTGCAACGCTGTCTGTGCGTGCTGTCTGTGCGCGCTCTGTCTGTGCGTGCGCGCTGTCTGTGCGCGCTGTCTGTGCGTGCGCGCTCTGTCTGTGCACGCTGTCTGTGCATGCGCGCTCTGTCTGTGCACGCACGCGCTGTCTGTGCGTGCGCGCACGTGCTGTCTGCGCGTGCACACGCTGTCTGTGCGTGCACGCGCTGTCTGTGCGTGCGCGCGCATGCTGTCTGTGCGCGCGCGTGCTCTGTGCGCGCGCGCTGTCTGTGTTGCGCTGTTGGCGATTTAAACGTATATGTATATGACCACAAGGTTAGGGAACATTCGAAGACAGGCACAGCAATGTCCTTGACAGCCGTGTGCTCATCCCCCTGCGCTTTCTATATTCTGTCCCTGTCATTTCCCAGGTAGTTGAATTCATCCAGTATCAATACACCGTCCCTAATTACTTACAGCCTAATCAGTATGTGTATGGATTTGCTGCACATTTCAGAAATCCCACTTAATGCTGTCATTCAAAAACCACACAAAATGTGTCCCCTGGGAGAAGGGGTTTATCCTGCGGCTGTTACACTGTAAGCCCGGCTGTGTCTGAACATGACAGAATGTGGGAGGGGACCTGCGTACGAGAGCCGTATCCAAGCACTTCCAAAGAAGGAATATCGAGCTCGAGATATTTGCACATGCGTCAGTGCAATATAAAAATTGGGCGGAAATGTCAACTTTCTCACACAGGAGGAAACGCCAAGTGCCACCAACTCACTTTATCTGCGCCCACAAAGTCTCCGGTGTCAGCAAATTCTCTCAAAGCGCTAACTTTCTACATATTATAGGATGCGATAATATAGATGGACCTGGCCAGAAAAAACAACCTTTTTTTTAGCAGTCTAATTGGCTTCCTTAATATAATCTGACAGCGCTAAAAGCAAAAATTTGGCTGAATTTGTTTATCTGGAAATCAATTACAAATGTAATTTCTTAGGGGCCCATGAATAGGGGAGTGTTTGTCAATCAAGAGGGCTTTTTTTAAAACTCTAATCCTCCCTGTACCGACTTTATAAAATATAATTTAACCATGTCACTGACATTACTACACTTTGTCCTAGGAGGGACTGACCCCTTAATAATGTCACTACCATTAGGGCACTATGTCCTAGGAGAGTCTTACCCCTTAACCATGTCACTGCCATTAGTACATTTTGCTCCTAGGAGGGACTGACCCATCAACCATGTCACTGCCATTAGTACACTTTGTCCTAGGAGGGACTGACCCCTTAATAATGTCACTACCATTAGGGCACTATGTCCTAGGAGAGTCTTACCCCTTAACCATGTCACTGCCATTAGTACATTTTGCTCCTAGGAGGGACTGACCCCTTAAACATGTCACTGTCATTACTACACTTTGTCCTATGAGGGACTGACCCCTTAAGCATGTCACTGCCATTAGTACACTTGACACTTTTGTCCTAGGCAAAAGTGTCCACTGCTTTCTTGAAACTTCTACAAGTTTGGCTTCTTTGGTAACTAAGTAACAGTTTTAAATTCGTAGAAATATGTTGTGGAAGAGCAACTTAATAAAAACAAATTCGTTTTGAAAATATTGCAAACTGAACACATTTGCAGATTGTGTAAAAGAAAATAAAGAAACCGTATAATTAATCACACATACACAATGGTGTTTCGAGCTTTATATGCACCTGCGGTTTTTTTTTACTATTACTTGAAGAGACAGAAAATACATTGTCTTACATAGAAATATTTTGAAATCCTACAGTATTTAGGACTTTTCCTTTGTCTGTCCAGAAATTGTTAAATCATTCAGACAATTAGCACTTTACTGTATGGTGCATGTTTAACTATATCAACATTCACACTTTATTAAACTTTTCCAGTTACCCCAACATCTGGCATTAGCAATAAAAATCTGTTTTATTTAATGATCAATTACTGAATTATATTGAATAAATAGGTGGAAATTCTGTGTATTAATGAAATCCCTGCTCTCGGATTAGTCCACACTCCGGCCAGTCATGCCTGGAATTATTGGCACCCGTCCAAATTAGAGTGCAGGCATTTTATTCAGTGGTGTGGGGGGAGTGGGGGCCATTTATGAGGTGGGGAAGGATGAAGGTCGTTCAGAGGATAAGATGGTGGGCAAGAGGCAAAGGGCAGGATGTCCAGAGTAGGAGGGGTCAGTGGGAGGAGGAACAAAGGTCATCCTGAGGAAGTAGGTACAGGTAGGCGAAGGGGGAGTATGGGATCAGGAGGAGAAGGCCATCCTCAAATGTAGAGGCATGCCAAAACAAGGAGAGGTTCAGGGTGTGTCATTGCTAGAGTGGTCCAGGGAGAGGGGATACCTCCGACTTGTACCCAAATTGCCCCTAGCCACCCATGCCACATAGCTATAATTACACACGCACACGGAAGGACAGTATTATACCGGCCGCCCCCAGCTTGCATGAAATAAGTTAGTACTACATTGTGTTTACTTGGAATAACCTGGCGTTAAGCATGTCTTATATTTCGGAGTTTGAGCCCACACAGTTAAGACATTAAGGGGCTTATTCTATTAGCTTCGATAAAATCACTGCTATATTGAATGTTTTGGCATGACCTACCTCACGGACTGACGTTTGTGTTATCACGGAAGTCAGAAAGCGTTATGGCAATAAATGGGCAACTTATAAATGAAAAACAACCACGAGATAAAATACATTACATTTAAATAAAAAAACTTTTGGCTAAAATGCATTGTTTGTCACTGTGCTTATCTATACCCTGAAAGGGGTGTAGATAAACACATCGCCAGTCAATGGGCATCCTAAAAAAAAGTACACAATTAAATAAAATACAATCAATGTGTTTCTTACCTTTGCCGGGATGAACATTCATCCTCCTCAACCAACAGCGGCACCAACTCTTGCCCCACGACACAATGATCATCAGCAGCATGATGCAAAGAAGTCCACGATCCTCAGTTGCTTGAAGAGGAGTCTCAAGTGAGTAGTTCTTCTTTCTTTCTTCTCCAACAGGTCCAGGAGATGTTGATCTGATGGCTTCTTGGGGTCAAATGAGAAGTGACCGACCTTATATAAGATAGTGGAATTGGGGAGCGCAGATGTCACCAAAAATAAAACATAAAAACACAAAAATAGTGCAGATAGTCTGGAATCTGGGGTTAATTTGCTAGAGATGATCTATGAGGTGGGGAATCACATTTCACTGGTAGATTAAGGCAATTCCAAAAACTCTGTTTGGTGTGCTGATGTGGGGATGAAAAGTGAGATGATAAAATCTGGTCCTCAAGGGTATGGTATTCTCAAAGTAAACAGAGGAGACATACCATAGTGTGAAATGTACCAAAAACGTATTTATACATAGAAGGTATGAATACACACTTACATAAACCATGTGAGTAGTGGCATGTAGAAAAAAAGATGTGATCAGAAATCCAATCTCTGCTGCCGAGCGTTGTCTTCCGTGACCTGGCGTCTCTCCGTCTGCAACTCCCCCGGACTACCGGTTTCATCACTTCCGGTGAATGGAGGACAGAGCGGTGATGGAACGCAAATAGGGATCCCATGGGCAGGAACTAGCTGATCGCAGGGAATGGGCAATGGTGACTCTACGCGTTTTACACAGGATTGGCTTCGTCAGGAGTCCCTATATAAGGCCTGTGACATTACATTTGACTGACAAATGTTACATCCACCCATTCAATTGGTGGATGTACCATGTGATGGCTTTCACTTTTTTTTTAATGATGTGACATCACCTTAAAGGGAGGGAAGCCTGCCAATCAGTTAGAATATGCTTCCCTCCCTTTAAGATGACGTCACTTCAGCAAAAAAAAATATGGAAGCCATCACATGGTACATCCACCAATCGGATTGGTGGATGTACCATGTGATACTTTCCTTTTTTGGAGTGATGGGACGTCATCAAAAAGGGAGGAAAAGGCAGCCAATCAGGTAGCATGCCTCCCTCCCTTTTTGATAATGTCATATCACTCCAAAAAAGGAAAGGCATCACATGGTACATCTACCAATCCGCTTAGGGCATAATACGACATCACTAACATATTTACATACTTGATGTAATACAACATTTCAAATATGATTCACATAGAATCACAGGGGCAGATCAGGGGCAGGGTACATATGGCTGGGGCTGTGGGGCACAATACAGGACGAGCTGTCTATACTAGGGCAGTGGGTAGTGGGCAGATGGCATGATAATGATCTCTATACCAGAGGGGCTCGTTCTACCATTAATGGGCAGGGTCAGGTTTCTTGCACATCCCTCTTTTCCATCGGGCCCTATCACATAATAAACCCTTTTAGAACCCTCACTGTTCATATACTGAACTCGATCCTTGTATATACTTCGGCCTATATGCCAGATCCACACTAGCCTGTCTACGCGGTACTTCTTCCTGGTAAAGAAGGCACGGCATGGTGGGTAATATAGGCCTTCACAGCATCCTTGATCCACTGGCCCCAGAACATCAACAATATCAATAACCCCCACAGGTACATAGGGATACTCGTACCTCACATGTCCCGGACTCTGTCTCGTACACCCCTTTCGACTTGACTCAGTCGTGTTAGATTTTGGCTATGAGGTATCCCCGGTAAAACTCAATCAGTTCCTCTATTTGGATCACTGTCAGAGCCATGCCCTGCAAAACATCTTAGTTGAGGAATAGCCTATAATCAATACCTTCCAAATACTGCTGGTAAATACTCTCCTACGGAGGAAGTAACAGGCCCTCCCACCAGCGCACAAACTTACCCCCTCTAACCATAGATAGCTGTGTAAGCTCACCTTGAGTGGAACCTTCCACCACCACACCATTCCTTCCTCTCGTAATGGACAGGAAAAGGGCTGGACTGGCACCATATGGTTGTCCCCCAAACATTTGCCAGTCAGGAAACATCTGCAGATTCTAGTTCTGCAGCCTTGTTCCGGCTAATTCCCAAATATGCTGATCAGCGATTACCGACTTCAGCAAACTCAGGTGCTGCAACAATATCTCGATCATCCTTATCTTCTCCGTGATAGCTATCACTTGGCTCCGCTATGGACGAAAACACGGATACGTCCTCAAGTGCTGGCGTTGCAGTTGCTTCCATAGATACAACATCTGAAGCAAACTACTCCGTGGCTCGTTGCTCTAGAGGGGGCATCCTGGGATCCTCTTTCCCACCCTCCTTGTTGTGAACATCGTGGCACTTTCCATCTCTCTAGTCACCTTAGCAGGCTCAGCTCGCCCGCGAGATGGGGGAAGCGGTTCCGGGCAGTCGAGGTAAGACGTCCGTCTCGCTGCTCATCGCAGAAGAAACATCAAAGTTCAGGCTCTGTAAGTAGCACGTTGTACATTCATTGCATCGGGCATCATGCAACAAATCTCCTCCAGGGCGCTTGCAAAGTGCGCATAGCCTGGAAAACTATTTGCATTTAACGGTTAGCACAAAGACCCCTCCTGGGACGTCATAATGTGCTACTGTCATGGCTGAAGGCTCCATGTTAAGTTGAGGTAGTGACATTGTAACGCGTTCGATTTTAGGGTTCAACACTATTAGACACGCTGTAAACTTCTTAAGCTTTAGCAGGGACTCAACCAGAGACACGGTCAACTGTTCAAATCCAAATGTAGATACAAAGTCCAGCTCAGGGCACGTGGCAGGGTGAGGGCAGCTCAGCGTGAGGGCAGCTCAGGGCATGTGGCAGGGTGAGGGCAGCTCAGCGTGAGGGCAGCTCAGGGCATGTGGCAGGGTGTGGCCAGCTCAGGACACGTGGCAGGGTGTGGCCAGCTCAGGACACGTGGCAGGGTGTGGCCAGCTCAGGGTAAGTGTCAGAGTGAGGCCAGCTCAGGGCACGTGGCAGGGTGTAATGATCTTTATAGGAGATGGCAGTTGATTACATGAAAAAGGTGTAATCAGCATGCGGCAGGGTGAGGCCATCTCAGGGCACGCGGCAGGGTGAGGCCATCTCAGGACACGCGGCAGGGTGAGGCCATCTCAGGGCACGCGGCAGGGTGAGGCCATCTCAGGGCACGCAGCAGGGTGAGGCCATCTCAGGACATGCGTCAGGGTGAGGCCATCTCAGGGCACGCGGCAGGGTGAGACCATCTCAGGACACGCGGCAGGGTGAGACCATCTCAGGACACGCGGCAGGGTGAGACCATCTCAGGACATGCGTCAGGGTGAGACCATCTCAGGACACGCGGCAGTGTGAGGCCATCTCAGGGCACGTGGCAGGGTGAGACCATCTCAGGACACGTGGCAGGGTGTGGCCATCTCAGGGCATGCGGCAGGGTGAGGCCATCTCAGGGCACACGGCAGGGTGAGACCATCTCAGGACACGCGGCAGGGTGAGACCATCTCAGGACACGTGGCAGAGTGAGGCCATCTCAGGACACGAGGCAGGGTGAGACCATCTCAGGACACGCGGCAGGGTGAGGCCAGCTCAGGGTACGAGGCAGTGTAGGGCCATCTCAGGACACGCGGCAGGGTCAGGCCATCTCAGGACACGCGGCAGGGTGAGGCCATCTCAGGACACGCGGCAGGGTGAGACCATCTCAGGACAAACGGCAGGGTGAGGCCACCTCAGGACACGCGGCAGGGTGAGGCCATCTCAGGACACGCGGCAGGGTGAGGCCATCTCAGGACACGAGGCAGGGTGAGGCCATCTCAGGACACGCGGCAGGGTGAGGCCAGCTCAGGGTATGAGGCAGTGTGGGGGCATCTCAGGACACGCGGCAGTGTGAGGCCATCTCAGGACACGCGGCAGTGTGAGGCCATCTCAGGACACGCGGCAGGGTGAGGCCATCTCAGGACTCACGGCAGGGTGAGGCCATCTCAGGACACGCGGCAGGGTGAGGCCATCTCAGGACACGCGGCAGTGTGAGGCCATCTCAGGACACGCGGCAGGGTGAGACCATCTCAGGACACGCGGCAGGGTGAGGCCATCTCAGGACACGAGGCAGGGTGTGGCCATCTCAGGACACGCGGCAGGGTGAGGCCATCTCAGGACACGCGGCAGGGTGAGGCCATCTCAGGACACGCGGCAGGGTGAGGCCAGCTCAGGGTATGAGGCAGTGTGGGGCCATCTCAGGACTCACGGCAGGGTGAGGCAAGCTCAGGGCACATGGCAGGGTGAGGCCAGCTCAGGGCACGTGGCAGGGTGAGGCTAGCTCAGGGCACGTGGCAGGGTGAGGCAAGCTCAGGGCACATGGCAGGGTGAGGCAAGCTCAGGGCACATGGCAGGGTGAGGCCAGCTCAGGGCACGTGGCAGGGTGAGGCTAGCTCAGGGCACGTGGCAGGGTGAGGCAAGCTCAGGGCACGTGGCAGGGTGAGGCAAGCTCAGGGCACGTGGCAGGGTGTAATGATCTTTATAGAAGATGGCAGTTGATTACATGAAAAAGGTGTAATCAACTGCCATCTCCTATAAAGATCATTAGGGACGCGTCGTAGGCCAGGTCCTCACTGGCTACTGCAGCGGACGCTGCAGGGACAAGAGCCGCCCCACAATGGGGCCGGGCCCACTGCGAGGGGGGGGGGGGCGCAGCGCTGACAGTTTCTCCTGCTCTCAAGAAAATTGAGTTCAGGACTCGTGATTGAGCGCTAGGACACGCCCCCGGCGGTTCAGCCAAAGAGGGCGAACCTGCCGGGTGACGTCACAGCCGTGCCCCCATCCCTCCCCCATCATGTCCCCCATCTTTCCCCCTGCAGACCGGGGGACTCGGCTGCACGCGCCGCCAGCCTCGCAGACGCGCATGCAGCGCAGGCAGCGGGGCTGTAGCCTTATTCTTTTTTCTCGATTCTCATTGGACAGTTCTGAACAGGCGTGGCCATACCTTCATGCCACTTATGTAGATCGACGCGTCACCATATTTGCGCCCATGCACATTTTGGCAAAAAACTGTTTCAGGGCAGGAAAAACAGCACTGATCCAGTGTGCAGACATCTTGTTTTGAGCCAATTTTTCTTCGGTAAAATTCTCTTTGGTAAAACTCTCTTTGTAAGACACGTATGCAATCACCAATCTTCTGCCATTGCAAACTGTAACTCCTGGTGCACACACGTGACGAACAGACCTGCATACATGAAATGTGAGAACTAGTTCCACTGGCGGAAAGCAGCAATCCCCTTCACTTTTTGCAAAACATTCTTTAGCGGGAAATTTGCGCCCACCATCATTTAGCAGAATAACTTTTGCAACACAATCCTCAATCCTACGACCTTGCCATCTGGTGCACGAAACGTGCCACTGCCAGGAAACGGCAATTTCTTTCTCTTTTGCAAAAAATCTTGCTGCTTGCTATTAGCGATCAACATCTGATACTTTAGTCCTCATCTCTGGGACTTTGCCAGGTAGTTTTTAACACTTATCTTTAAAAAAATCATCTCCTAATACAGAGAGGCTGGCAAAATAGTTTCTTGGATCAAAACTTGTAAAAATAGCCTTTAAAGCAATAACAGCGACAAAATAGTTTCCACGGCGGGAAACACACAAAAAGTATGGGGGGAAAATCTCAAAGCAAATCACAAATCAGATTGACTATATATACATATATATACATGGCAGTGCTTAGTACTGTGCTGGGTGGGTGCTGGGTGGGTGCTGGGTGGGTGCTGGGTGTGTGCTGGATAAGCAGATAGAAGATCTGTTATTTGACACCCGCCTGTAAGGCTGCCGAGGTATCGACATACATCTCACTGGACAGAAACTCGTAGCAAAACATATTACTCTGGACTTCATCCCCTGGTAGGCCTCACTCCTTCCTTGGGGGGGTATTTATACGTGTTACCCGTAGTAAGGGATAAATTAGCTTTCTCTTGCATAGAGTTAGCTATGCCCCATATCAGATGGGCCTCAAGAGGAATACACGTCAGGCGGCTGAATTAGTAACCAGCGACTATGTACTGTATACTTCTTCTATACTTATGTGATCAGGATTGCACTAGGGACCTTCCGGTCAGGCTGGTCCAAACATACTCTGGAGTTACTGTGCCGAGAACTCCTATCAATGCTCCCCCCTTTTCACAAGTGAGAACAATCTCGGACTATTACTACTGACGCTTACTTAAAGGGCACCTAACTAAAAACAACACATGGTGACAGGACACTTATTAATACACTTAGCTGTACACACATCTATTTACAGGACTCACAGTGAGAACCCCAGTCAGAACTCTGAAGAACCTGCTTCTAGAACACTGGGTGGAGCTATATATACCCTTCTATATCTCCCTATGGTGACATCACTGGTCACAAGGCATACAAAGTAGTGTGGAGGGGAGTAACCTGAGTGAGCCCACACAGTTAACCCATTAAGGTCGTTATCCCCTAAACTGCAATAGTAGTCCCCAAAGGGGAGGCTACATTCATAAAACTCGCTTTGTGTATACGTGCTAACCTCAGGGAATATATATATATATATATATATATATATATATATATATACACACACACACACACACACACACACACACACACACACACCCTTTCCTCTGTTGCTCGACTGCTAAAACTCTGACAAAGACCCTCATTCTCTCCCGTCTCTACTACTGTAACCTCCTGCAGTCCGGCCTTCCTGCCTCTCACCTGTCTCCCCTACAATCTATCCTAAATGCTGCTGCCAGAATCATTCTACTCTTTCCTAAATCTGTCTCAGCTTCTCTGCTCTGTCGCTGCTGAAATCCCTCTCCTGGCTTCCTATCAAATCCCGTATCACACATTCAATCCTCCTCCTAACTTTTAAAGCTTTACACTCCTCTGCCCCTCCTTACATTTCAGCCCTAATTTGTTGCTATACACCAGGGGTGGGGAACATCAGGCCCGAGGGCCGTATAAGGCCCTTGAAATCATTTGGTCTGGCCCTGCTAAGGCAACTGCTATAACCGGGGTCGCTCTAATTTTAAAAAAATGGCCACCGCGCGCCCGATCGGGAGGAGGGAGGAGGTGGTGTGAGGCGCCGGCAGCCCTACACAATCCCCAGCAGCCACCGTACTAGCCCCAGCAATCCCCCAGCAGCCACCATACTTCCCCCGCAGCATTCCCTGCATTTCCCCCATGCTTGTCCAGCAGTTCCCCCCGCACTTACCCCAGCATCCGCCCTACACGATCCCCCCAGCAGCAGCAGCAACTACCAGAGGTAGGGGGGCGGGATTCTGTGTGCCTACATGCCTGCTGTGTGCCTACATGCCTTCTGTGTGCCTGCCTGTCTGTGTCTGTATGGCCCGCGAACGATGTTATAAATATCCAAATGGCCCTTGGCAGAAAAAAGGTTCCCCACCCCTGCTATACACCATCCCGACTCTTGCGTTCTGCTCAAGGATGTCTTCACTCTACCCCTTTTGTGTTTAAAGCCCTCTCCTGTCTTAAACCTTTCTCACTGACTGCCCCACACCTCTGGAATGCCCTTCCCCTCAATATCACCCTCTCTATCCACCTTTAAGTTCCACCTTAAAACACACCTCTGTAACGAAGCATATGGGTAGCTCCGTGGCTGATAATTTACACCTCATACATAAAGCTTGGCCCCCTGCAGACGCACTTACCAGAACACCCTCCTACTGTCTCTGTACGTTCTTCCTACTAAATTAGATTGTAAGCTCTTCGGAGCAGGGACATTTGTGTCTGTAGCACTTCTTCCAATTATGTGTTATTTGTATTACTTGTTATTTATATGATTGTCACGTGTATTACTGCTGTGAAGCGCGATGTACATTAATGGCGCTATATAAATAAAGACATACATTCATATATATAAAAAGAAAAGAAAAAAAAGAAGCGCCATCTCCATAGCATAATACTGTTATGCAATTTATTAAGAATAAAAGCGTTAGTGGCCAGGACATGCACTCACATAGTGGATTAAAAAAAACACGCACTTGAGAGAAATATCTGTAGGTAGACGTCACCAACTGGAGAACAGGTCTGGAGTCGGTTTACAGACAGTAGATCTCCATTCCGTTTAAGACAGCCTCAGGGTATGGTCACCTGAGATGGAAAAGGGCGGGGAAGGGCTCACCCCTCCCCACCTTTTTAACTTGGGAGGTTTTTTCATTTTGCTGTATGGACAGGACCTAGCCTAAATATTATTATTGAAGGATTTAACTTTATACTTATTACCATATATGTTGTCAATTGGATGTAGCATTGGGCTCCCCTGTCTTTTGTTGTATACATTTGCCACGCTCAGTAGCACTCCTTTTGACATAAATATATAAATAAATATATATATATATATATATATATATATATATATATATATATATATATATATATATATATATATGCAAATACAACTGTATGCTCATCTGCATGTCTTAGGCAGGTCTGCAACCCCGCCTTTCCCCATTATCACCCAGCATACAGCACTTCCACTGCAGCAAGGGATTCTGGGAAATGACATGCAAATATCATGATATATATGATGTGGTGGGTGTTGGGGTTGGAACTTGCTGGAAATGTGTGTGTTAATTCAATTTCTAACTGGCAACAGTTGTATGGAGGTAGGTGGCCCCTCCACCCAGAGCTCACCCCTCCCCATCTTTTTAAGTTGGGATGTTCTCTCATTTTGCTGTATAGACAGGACCTACTATGGTTGTTCCCCCTCATACAGAGGTAAAATGAAAGGTTCACAGTGTAGTGTTAGGAACTGCATATTTGGTTATACCTTGACGTTGGTATTCAGGCTTATGACGCTTTGGTGAAAGGGTTTAACTAAATAACCAAGAAAATATTATTATTGAAGTATTTAACTTTATACTTATTACCATATGTGTTTTGTCAATTGGATGTAGCATTGGGCACCCCTGTCTTTTGTTTTATGTATATATATATATATATATACTTAAGCCTATAGGGAACCATGTTAAAAGTGGTTATTGAGGCAAAAAGTGACACTGTGTGCTCATTTGCATGTCATTTCCCAGAATCCCTTGCTGCAGTGGAAGTGCTGTATGCTGGGTGATAATGGGGAAAGGCGGGGTTGCAGACCTGCCTAAGACATGCAGATGAGCATACAGCTATATTTGCATATATATAAATATATACATACATACATACATACATACATACATACATACATACATACATACATATATATATGTATGTATATGTATATATATATATATATATATATATATATTTTTTTTTTATATATATATATATTCTCCCCCTAGACCCCTTTGTCTTTTTGTGCACCTTCTTTCTCTCTATTTTTTCAACACTTACTTTTTCCACTCTAAGTCACGAAGGAAAAATAAATCGAAAAAGGAACAGTATACGCAGTACGGGAAATGTATTCTGTAAGTGGATTTTGTGCTAATTAGTTATTTTTAATGAAATACTGTACAGAATTTACACCTAAACCCCAAGCAAAAAAAACCTGTTCTTTGTTCACGATGCACTGATAACACTTAATGGGCCTATCATTTCCTGAATGTTTGTAAGCAGAGACACGAAAAAGGGGATAAAATATCCAGTTTAATTGCAATATTCATGTAGTAATCTAACTAATGCGCTAGATTACGCAGTAATGGGCAGACTGCATGGTGTTTAAACTGATTTAAAGGGAATTATCCCACTAAGAGCCTTGGTGCCTAAATCAGTATTTTGTAGGCATCTCCAGAAAATGAAGTTTCTGTACACACTGGAAGACAAACCATTCAGCTATGATTTGGGTTTATTGGCAGTGGCTTGACAAAAAGTAGTTGTACTGTGAGGTCATGTATGTGAGTTCATAGATATGACGCATTATTTGTTGGTACAATTTAAATGAAAAGCGACTTGCTGTTTGTGCATTTAATATACATGACTTACCCATCCCTCGATCCTTGGGGAAGGGTAGGGGCGCGTCCTGATCTCCCTTAACCTACACTTCATTACATTGAACCTACACTGTTACATACGCCTAGAACATATATTATCTCTTACTGTGCATGCAATGTCTTGTATATAATGTATATATACAGCCACTTTATCCAAACCAATACCACCAGTGGAAGGTCACTCAAGGACCGCCCAAGCCAAGTATGTCTCTGCCTTCCCCCAAACGACTACTGGAGGTACCTTAGACCCCACGCCCAAGGAGGCAACTTCCGCCAGGGTACCCTCCCCCTCTAACACCTTCCGACCAAAATTCAAGTAAAACAGTTAAACTCGACAATCCCAAAACCCCAACAATACCATTAACAATGGGGGGAGGGTGAGGGAGGAGGGGAGAGAGGAAGGAGGGGAGAAAGGGAGGTGGGGGAGAGGAGGGGAGGGAGGTGGCGGGAGATGGAGGGGAGGGAGGTGGCGGGGAGGAGGGGAGGGAGGTGGCGGGAGATGGAGGGGAGGGAGGTGGCAGGGAGGAGGGGAGGGAGGTGGCAGGGAGGAGGGGAGGGAGGTGTGTGGGGGAGGAGGGGAGGAAGTGGCGGGAGATGGTGGGGAGGGAGGTGGTGGGAGATGGAGGGAGGGAGGTGGCGGGAGATGGAGGGGAGGGAGGTGGCGGGGAGGAAGGTGGCAGGGAGGAGGGGAGGGAGGTGGCGGGAGATGGAGGGGAGGGAGGGTGGCGGGGAGGGAGGTGGCGGGGAGGAGGGGAGGGGAAGCGGCTGAGAGGGAGGTGGCGGGAGATGGAGGGGAGGGAGGGAGGTGGCGAGGAGGGGAGGGAAGGTGGCGGGAGATGGAGGGGAGGGAGGTGGCGGGGAGGAGGGGAGGGAGGTGGCGGGGAGGAGGGGAGGGAGGTGGCGGGGAGGGAGGTGGCGGGTGGCGGGGAGGGAGGTGGCGGGGAGGAGGGGAGGGAGGTGGCGGGGAGGGAGGTGGCGGGGAGGAGGGGAGGGAGGTGGCGGGGAGGAGGGAAGGGAGGTGGCGGGGAGGAGGGGAGGGAGGGAGGGAGGTGGCGGGGCATCTTACAGTTCCGGAAATAAAGAGGGATGCAGATTCTCCCCATAGCACTAATGCAACGTAGACCCCCTCCTTACTCTTCCCACCTTTCCCCTCAACTAACAACATGAGGCTCTCTCCCCCTCCCGCACTCGGTCATGGCTCTGGACCTTGCTTTATTAATTTAATATTTTTCATAATCGTACCCTTGAAATAATACACTTTGTTAACCTATTTAATGAAACATTCTTACTGCGTCAAATACATTGTTGTTTGATCCATAGCAATTTCATTCTGCGCCAACATCATCTTTTTAGGGTTGATGCCAAGTTGAACTTGGTGGACGATTTTGTATTTTCGTGCGTTAATTTTGCACCAAAAATGCAGATTGTGACCTTTAGTTTTAAGGCACCATAGACCCAATTTGAAAATGAGCCGTGCTGTTTTAGAGAGGGGCAAATAAAGACATTATACCAAAAAATATATACTGAACGATGCTGGGCTGCCGACAGGGGGGGAGAGCCGGGGCAACTGTCACCACCACTGCTGGTGGTGGAAGATGGGCTCAGCCAGAGATTAAGCCCAACATCTCCATCCGGCTGCTGGGCCTGTGTTTGCCACAAGGGCCCGGCTCTCCCCCCACTGCCTGGCTGCCTACCCCCATGTGCGCACCGGAAGTTGGGCCCAACTTCCGCATCCTGGCGCAGGATCAGTGTGACACCGGAGGGCCCCCCCAAGGTAAATGTGTGTGCAAGTTATTGGGGGTTTATTTTGTGACTGGTGGGCTATTATGTGTATTAGAGTAGGGATTTTTTGGGGGTACGGGCTTAGGGTAGGGTTTTTTCGGGGGTAAGGGCTGAGGGTAGGGATTTTTCGGGGGTAAGGGCTTAGGGTAGGGATTTTTCGGGGGTAAGGGCTTAGGGTAGGGATTTTTCGGGGGTAAGGGCTTAGGGTAGGGATTTTTCGGGGGGTAGGGGCTTAGGGTAGGGATTTTTCGGGGGTAGGGGCTTAGGGTAGGGATTTTTTGGGGGGTAGGGGCTTAGGGTAGGGATTTTTCGGGGGTAAGGGCATAGGGTAGGGATTTTTCGGGGGTAAGGGCTTAGGGTAGGGATTTTTCGGGGGGTAAGTACTTAGGGTAGGGATTTTTCAGGGGTAAGGGTTTAGGGTAGGGATTTTTCGGGGGTAAGGGTTTAGGGTAGGGATTTTTCGGGGGTAAGGGTTTAGGGTAGGGATTTTTCGGGGGGTAAGGGCTTAGGGTAGGGATTTTTCGTGGGGTAAGGGCTTAGGGTAGGGAGTTTTCAGGGGTAAGGGCTTAGGGTAGGGAGTTTTCGGGGGTAAGGGCTTAGGGTAGGGGTTTTTCGGGGGTAAGGGTTTAGGGTAGGGATTTTTTGGGGGGTAAGGGCTTAGGGTAGGGATTTTTCGGGGGGTAAGGGCTTAGGGTAGGGAGTTTTCAGGGGTAAGGGCTTAGGGTAGGGAGTTTTCGGGGGTAAGGGCTTAAGGTAGGGGTTTTTCGGGGGTAAGGGCTTAGGGTAGGGATTTTTCAGGGGTAGGGGCTTAGGGTAGGGATTTTTCGGGGATAAAGGCTTAGGGTAGGGATTTTTCGGGGGTACGGGCTTAGGGTAGGGATTTTTCGGGGGTAAGGGCTTAGGGTAGGGATTTTTCGGGGGTAAGGGTTTCGGGTAGGGATTTTTCAGGGATAAGGGCTTAGGGTAGGGATTTTTTGGGGGGTAGGGGCTTAGGGTAGGGATTTTTCGGGGGGTAGGGGCTTAGGGTAGGGATTTTTTGGGGGGTAGGGGCTTAGGGTAGGGATTTTTCGGGGGTAAGGGCATAGGGTAGGGATTTTTCGGGGGTAAGGGCTTAGGGTAGGGATTTTTCGGGGGGTAAGGGCTTAGGGTAGGGAGTTTTCGGGGGTAAGGGCTTAGGGTAGGGGTTTTTCGGGGGTAAGGGCTTAGGGTAGGGATTTTTCAGGGGTAGGGGCTTAGGGTAGGGATTTTTCGGGGGTAAAGGCTTAGGGTATTGATTTTTCGGGGGTAAGGGTTTAGGGTAGGGATTTTTCGGGAGTAAGGGCTTAGGGTAGGGAGTTTTAGAGTAAGGCACTTACGTTAGCGGCGGAGGGTCCCGGGTTGGGGTGAGTCGCAGCGAAGCACCAGCGGTCATTTGGTTGTGGTGAGATGGCTGCAACCACATGTCTGAGACCAGTTTCACAAGGCTGCACGGCAGTGCTAAATGTTTACACCTGTCCCTAAGGTGACCCCTTTCTCTGCACATTTTCTATGGAACTTTCTAAATGCAAATTCCAGCGGCCTGCAATAGAACAACATGGCAGATAGAAGTAGGTGAAGCTTTAATTCCAATCTGATGATGTCACTGCCCTCACTTAGAAGGGAGACATTATCCTGCTGCATAGTCAGGTTATTGTATTGTATGTCTTTATTTATATAGCGCCATAAATGTACATAGCGCTTCACAGTAGTAATACATGTGGTAATTATATAAATAACAAATAATATAAATAACAGGTCATGGGAATAAGTGCTTCAGACATAAAAGTAACATTAAGGAATAGGAGTCCCTGCCCCGAGGAGCTTACAGTCTAAATGGTAGGTAGGGAGAACGTACAGAGACAGTAGGAGGGAATTCTAGTAAGTGCGTCTGCAGGGGGCCAAGCTTTATGTATCATGTGTCCAGGATTATCCAGTCTATTCATATGCTTCTTTAAGCAGGTGTGTCTTAAAGGTGGATAGAGAGGGTGCTATTCGGTTATTGAGGGGAAGGGCATTCCAGAGGTGTGGGGCAGAAAGTGAGAAAGATTTAAGGTGGGAGAGAGCTTTAGATACAATGGGGTAGAAAGAAGACATCCTTGAGAAGAACGCAAGAGTCGGGATGGTGCATAGCGAGAAATTAGGGCTGAGATGTAAGGAGGGGCAGAAGAGTGTAAAGCTTTAAAAGTGAGGAGGAGATTTGAGTGTGAGATGCGGGATTTGATCGGAAGCCAGGTGAGGGATTTCAGGAGGGGAGACGCGGAGACAGATTTAGGAAAGAGTAGAGTGATTCTGGCAGCAGCGTTTAGGATAGATTGTAGGGGAGACAGGTGAGAGGCAGGAAGGCCAGACAGCAGGAGGTTGCAGTAATCGAGACGGGAGAGAATGAGGGCGAGTCAGAGTTTTAGCAGTCGACTAACAGAGGATAGGGCGTATCTTTGTTATATTGCGGAGGAAAAAGCGACAAGTTTTAGAAACGTTTTGAATGTGAGAGGAGAATGAGAGAGAGGAATAGAGTGTGACCCCTATTTATTTATTTATAAAATATTTTACCAGGAAGTAATACATTGAGAGTTACCTCTCGTTTTCAAGTATGTCCTGGGCACAGAGTAAAACAAATAATACATGGTTACAAGTACAGTTACATAAATGAACAGAGTATACATTATATACAAGACATTGCGTGCACAGTTAAAGAAAATATATATTGAGCGTATGAAACAGTTACAGACCAGGTTAAAATGTGAGACAGCCTTAGATTTGAAAGAACTTAAACTGGTGGTGGATGTGAGAGTCTCTGGTAGGCAGCGTGCTTGGGCTACTGGGTGAATGATCGTAGTTCCAACAGTAATGTGGAAGGAGGTAGTAGGGCCAGGTTTGGGAGGAAGTATAAGGAGCTCTGTTTTATCCATGTTAAATTCAGTCTGCGGATGGCCATCCAGGATGATATTCCAGAGAGGCATTCAGAAACTTTGGTCTGTATAAACAGGTGTAAGGTCAGGGGTGAAAGGTAAATTTGTGTGTCGTCAGCATAGAGGTGATATTTAAACCCAAAAGATGTGATTAGGTCACCTAGAGAGAGTGTGTAAAGAGAAAGAGAAGGGGTCCCAGGACAGAGCCCTGGGGTACCCCCACAGAGAGATCAATAGAGGAGGAGGTGTTAGCAAAAGAGACATTGAAAGTACGATGGGAGAGGTAGGATAAGATCCAGGAAAGAGCTTTGTTCCGAATACCAAGAGTATGGAGAATGTGAAGGAGAAGAGGGTGGTCCACGGTGTCAAATGCTGCAGAGAGGTCGAGTAATATGAGCAGAGTGTAATGACCTCTGTCTTTGGCAGCATGGAGGTCGTCAGTTATTTTAGTGAGGGCTGTTTCAGTAGAGTGACCAGTGCGGAAGCCAGATTGTAGAGGGTCTAGAAGAGAATAGGTGTTGAGAAAGTGTAGCAATCGAGAGAATACAAGACGTTCAAGGAGTTTGGAGGCAAAAGGCAGGAGGGAGATAAGTCGATAGTTAGAAAGACAGGTAGGGTCAAGCTTGCTGTTTTTGAGTAATGGTATAGGGTGCATGCTTGAAGGAGGATGGAAAGGTACCAGAGCAGAGGGAAGAGTTAAAAATCTGTGTGAGCATAGGCATTATAGAAGGAGCAAGAGATTTTATTAGATGGGAGGGAATGGGATCAAGAGGGCAAGTGTTAGCGAGATAGCGGAAAAAGAGTCAAGAAAGGCAGGAGGAGAGTTGGGAAGCGGTGTGGGATGGGAGGAGGCAACAGATGGGATGTTCTAATGTATGGTGTAAGAGATGTGTTCAGAGGTATGCAATGGAGACTGTTTTAAGGTGAAATTAAAATAAGGCTTTATTGCGCCTTTTGCTTTAAACACAGCAAACATGTAAATCAGCAAACAAAATCTGCTCCCCTCTGGAGTATATATACAGTTGTGATCCAGTTCTCTTTAACTGCGCCCAGCGATTCACCAGCCCAAATCATAGAGACATTCATATACTTAGATAGACATAGATAATAGTCTTAAAAGAAAAGTCTTATCTGTTAGCTGGGTTGCTGTAGGGGAATGCTTCTTTGTTCTCCTGGGGTCCACACCCGTGTGTGATAAGGCAATGTCAGTATCCAGGTATAGAAGTATTATCCCCTGTGTCTTGTTGTCAGCTTGCCGCTCAAGGCATCTGTCCTTCCTTGGTTTAGCCCAGTTGTGGACTAAGGAATTCTCCTCTGTCTGTCTCCTTGTTCAGCTCACATGTGTGCTCAGGAGTCTCTCTTCCTGTCTCAGAGGCAGGCTTTTTCTAACACCTGTAATCAGCCAAGTGGTGTTAGTTAATTGCCTACCAGCAGTTAACCACCACACTGCTGGATTAGAGGCACATTTGTGAACAGGGATAAGTCCCCTGTTACATATGGATTCCACCTTTTCCTTAATAAAGTCAGCAAAGTCCTGAGGTGAGATGGAGGAAGAAGAGGAGGCAGCCGAGTGTGGTCTGAGTAGAGAGTCAAAGACAGAAAAGAATCGACGTGGGTTGGACTTGTGTGTGTTGATTAGTGATGAAAAGTAGGTTTGTTTGGCCTGAGAGAGGGCAGAGTTGAAACAGGACAGCATAAATTTGTAGTGAATGAGGTCTGCGAGCGTATGAGATTTCCTCCAGAGGTGTTCAGAGGAACGAGTGGAGGAACACAGCATGCGTGTGTGGGAGTTTAGCCAGGGTCTGGGGTTAGAAGGGCGAGGACGGCAGAGAGAAAGCGGGGCATGAAGATCAAGAGAGGAAGATAAGGCAGAGTTGTAGTTCCTGACCAGGTTGCCAGGGTCTGAAGCAGAACTGAGAGAGGAGAGGGAGGAGCGTAAAGTGGAATCAAAAGCTGGTAGGTTAATAGAGCGCAGGTTTCTGCAAAAATGAGGGCGAGATGGAGATGGAGAGAAGGGAGAGAGAGAAAATGAGACGAGGTGATGGTCAGAGAAAGGAAAAGGGGAAATGGAGAAATCGGTGAGAGGTTTTTAGTGAAAACCCGGTCTAGGTAGTGGCCATCCTTGTGGGTGCTAGCTTCAGTCCACTGATGGAGGCCAAAAGAAGAGGATAGAGAGAGAAAGCGGGAAGCCCAGGTTATCTCACTGTCAAACTCCACCTCCTGAGACATCATGTTCACATTCCGTCTCCTGTGACATTATGGTCACATTCCGTCTCCTGTGACATCATGCTCACATTCCATCTCCGGTGACATCATGCTCACATTCCGTCTCCGGTGACATCATGCTCACATTCCGTCTCCAGTGACATCATGCTCATATTCCGTCTCCTGTGACATCATGCTCACATTCCGTCTCCTGTGACATCATGCTCACATTCCGTCTCCTGTGACATCATGCTCACATTCTGTCTCCTGTGACATCACCAAGTTATCTGGTCAATCTTCTCCTGTGACATCAATGTGTTACATGTCAAACTGCTCCTCCTGTGACATCACCATGTTACATGGCCAAGCTTTTTTGTCACTGTCAGGCTGTGGCCCCTGAAATATCTGCCCACTGCCCACTAAATCTTGCGACAATGCTTATTTGCGCTCCCTAAACTTTTGAAGATTTTGACAATACAGAGGTATTTGCTTTGACCTGGCACCCCAAAATCCTGCACGCTCTACAATGCCACTGAGCGTTAAAGCTGCAGTTTAAAAAAAAAAATTCCATTCAATATGTGCATCAATACAATCTGCACACTGACGAGTGATTAGCTAAGCTGCCGATCAATATGTGCATCAATACAATCTGCACACTGACGAGTGATTAGCTAAGCTGCCGATCAATCCGTTTTCCTGTAATCGATCACTGAATCGGGGGTTATTTAATTCACTGTTAGGGCTGCACAAGAGTACCCAAGATGCAAAGTCCTGTGTGAAAGATCATGTGACCAGGCAGTCACTAGATACAATTGGTGCACTGCTAGAGAGAGGGCAAAAGGGGTGTGCCAGAGCCTGTCTCAGAAGAGGAAGGGGGTGTGACTTTGTAAATGGTTTCTATCGAATTTTTTTTTAAATGCTACAAGTATTTTCTCATAGTACAGAACTGATTTATTAAAAAAAAAAAAAAAAAAAAAAAAAAACACACGTAGGATATTGCTTGAACTGCAGCGTTAACCCCCACAGCCCTGGCAAGAGCTGTTAAAGGGGAACATTGGCATAAGCGCTGACAACCTTGCAACATGTTTGCGATGTGCAGATGTGGTGCAGGGCCCTTCCGGCAGTGAAAGGGGTTAAATAGGATCTGTAGGGTTGTAAAATAAAAAGAACAGGTGTTGCCATGTTGCCCCTCTAACCATCACACACTTCTGTGCCCGGAGGCTGCAGGATTAGCAGACATACTGTGCAGCAGCCAGTGGCCAATCACTGTGCAGTTTAGGGAGCCGCACATAGGGTAGGTTAATACCACTTCTCGCTTTCCCCCATATGTACCGACACTTCCTGGCTATAGTGTTAAAAAAGTGTTTGCTTGGTACTATTAATAAACAGATGGAGGGAATGTGACAGATTGAAAAGTTGCCTGGTTCCTCTACGCTGAGCCCTCTTTGCCTTGTCCCCATCTGTCACCTCATTTTAAACCTAGCAGAACAACTAGAGTGAAGCAATTTCCGACTTCTTCCATCTGTGCGTAGTTAATTAAGAGGGTAATGAGAGCTGTGAGTGTACAAGAATGGGATCCAGCCTCATCTTTGCAAGAAAGGAGGTATTTGAAGGGGCAGGTCTCTGGGAAGAACCGGATTCTTACCAACAATGCCCCTCACCATCATGTCAGCAAGGTAGGGAGTGGCTATAGGAGCAGTTAGGGAGGAGTTATAGGAGCAGTTAGGGAGGAGTTATAGGGAGCAGTTATAGGAGCAGTTATAGGAGCTGTTAGGGAGGAGTTATAGGAGCTGTTAGGAGAGGAGTTATAGGGAGGAGTTATAGGAGCAGTTAGGGGAGGAGTTATAGGGAGCAGTTATAGGAGCAGTTATAGGAGCAGTTATAGGAGCAGTTAGGGGAAGAGTTTAAGTGAGCGGTTATTGGATCAGTTAGGGGAGGAGTTATAGGAGCAGTTAGGGGAGGAGTTATAGGGAGCAGTTATAGGAGCAGTTATAGGAGCAGTTATAGGGAGGAGTTATAGGAAGCAGTAATAGGAGAAGTTATAGGGAGGAGTTATAGGAGCAGTTAGGGGAGGAGTTTAAGTGAGCGGTTATTGGATCAGTTAGGGGAGGAGTTATAGGGAGCAGTTAGGGGAGGAGTTATAGAGCAGATATTGGAGCAGTTAGGGGAGGAGTTATAGGGAGCGGTTATTGGATCAGTTAGGGGAGGTGTTATAGTGAGCGGTTATTGGATCAGTTAGGGGAGGAGTTATAGGGAGCAGTTATAGGGAGCAGTTAGGGGAGGAGTTATAGGGAGCAGTTAGGGGAGGAGTTATAGGGAGCAGTTAGGGGAGGCGTTATAGAGCAGATATTGGATCAGTTAGGGGAGGAGTTATAGGGAGCAGTTAGGGGAGGAGTTATAAGGAGCAGTTAGGGGAGGCGTTATAGGAGCAGATATTGGAGCAGTTAGGGGAGGAGTTATAGGGAGCAGTTAGGGGAGGAGTTATAAGGAGCAGTTAGGGGAGGCGTTATAGGAGCAGATATTGGAGCAGTTCGGGGAGGAGTTATAGGGAGCGGTTATTGGATCTGTTAGGGGAGGTGTTATAGTGAGCAGATATTGGATCAGTTAGGGGAGGAGTTATAAGGAGCAGTTAGGGGAGGCGTTATAGGAGCAGATATTGGAGCAGATATTGGAGCAGTTAGGGGAGCAAAGCAAATGTTTAGCATTTTTGCTTATCTGGAAAATAATTACAAATTGCATTTTTTTTTAGAGGCCTTGAATAGTGGAATATTTAAAAATCTGGTGTTGTCTTAATCCTTATAATCCCTGTCCTTCTCAGAGAGCCCATAAAGAAAAGGGAGAGCAAGAGAGGGGGCTTTGCCTGTGCAAACTCATGTTGATCGCGCCGTGACATCACAGAAAAGGGAGCAGCCCGAGGAAATCACCCCCCTCCTGAGTCTCAGCTCATCATGTTCACAAACGTACGTAAAAATACTTCTGGGTGTCAAATGTGGGTAAAAATGCATCAACCAACCAGATGCAGCCCCTTAACCATGTCAGTGCCGCTAGTACACTGTGCTCCTAGGAGGGGCGATCCCTCATAGCATCAAATTGTACGAACAGCCGTG